>NC_083752.1:1668071-1971682 GCF_033458585.1 Syngnathus typhle | reverse complement strand
TTAGCATCAGCGCCATAATACCTTGGGAATATAAATAAAGGCGCCGCCTCCTCTAAATGGGGAGGTTTGCATTGGCCTGCTGTGAGACGTCAAGACATCTGTCTGTCCCAAGATGATTGTATAGCATTGTGAGTGAATTGGTTTATTTCTGGGTGGCGTTGAAGGATTACCAATGATGTCATCTGCATTAATCCACTCCCCAACCACCTGGATGCTTGTACTACCCCGTGTAATCTTTCAAAGAGGAAATTTGGATATTCGTTTCTTGGTATAATTTTAGCAGGGATTTGACGGTGTTAGCATTTCCACGCAAATCGTGTTGGAATCCGCCGACGCTCGAGCATACAATCTATTTTTAGAGATTGACGGCAGACAAAAGTAATGACGACAACGAGGTGGGAGGAGGCTTTCTTTCCCGTTCAGTTATGCCAGATAATGACGGCATCGCGTGGATTCCAGGTCAGGATTTTCAGCCTTTGGGGCCCAAAAAAGAAAGCTGACAGGGAGAAAGCTCCATGGATGAAAAACACATTAATTCCCAAGGATGTCCCCTGCAGGTGAAGGAAGTTCAAAACCTGACATGTTTTGTTGCTCTTTAAACTTTCGCTCTGGTTTTAGTAGCGTGCCCTTTTTTTTTTCTTTTTTTTTTCTCCCCCTTTGCGGCAGCCGCTATTATTCCGGTGCTGAGGTTGCATCCCGGCATCTTTGCTGCTGTACTGCATAATGAATGTCTCATTAAGGCATGGGTGAAAACATGTGCCAGGATTGGATCTTCTAATCAAGATGGACTAGATTCTTGAGCAGCGCGCCTGTCTCCGAGGGAAAAGAGCGGGCTGAGGAAGTAGGATGACTTAGGAGACTAGACGGCTGTTCAGTAGGAGCTTAAGTGTCAGAGCTCATCATATGTTCCATAGGCGAACGTATGAATGAATTTACGTAACAGGGTGCGTGGGCCAGTGAAACTACAGATTGGAATGATGATTGGCAGCATTTAAAATGTAAAAAACAGGCTCACCTAATGATGTCCTGGCTGGCACCGCATCCTTGTTGATCCAGAAGGAGACCCAAGAGAGGACAACAATGAGAGTGCATGGGATGTAGGTTTGGATGGTGAAGTAGCCCATTCTCCTGCTCAGGTCAAAGAAGACGGTCAGCACCACATAGTCGCCTAAAAGAAAGGGGGACAAAATGGGGAAGATGAGATGTAGGCTTCCGGCCTCGTGATCGTACATTTATCAGAAAATGACAACAAATAATTCCAAGATGGCAAAAAATGCTAAATGTTCTGTTCTTATCATGTTGCAATCGTCTTCTTTGCTGAATTGGTGGGTTGCATTGTCACCCCATGTACAGTCCACACAGTTGATGCTGCAATCACAATCCCGCCCACACACACATGCTCGAAACGTAAACCAGATCAGGATTTTTCTGGCTTCCAGAACAGAGCCCGATATCTTAGTTGAGAAAGATCTTTGATTTTGAAACCAAATGGGGAGTGAGAGTGTGTCAACGAGTCTACCTATTTGTCAAATCCACACTTGGGCTTCAATAAACAAACTCATTCGAGTGAAGCTCTGCAGTATTGACCGCTTCACCGGTGCTAAGGCATCTCTCAACTTCCAGACTTTCAATGTACCTGTCGGTATCTGCTGGCCCATCTCAGTTAATTGGCATCCCGGTGTCGGTGGCTTGTCTGCTAATTGATTAACATCAAAGTGTTAGCGGTGTCGGAAACCTCCGCTGGCCTCGCGATGGCTTGTCACCTGCTGGGCACGCTCAGTCATTTGTGTGACTGCGTGTGTGTGTGTTTGGTGAGTTCGATGGCTGGCGGCATTTTGCAAAAAAAAACTGGCTGCAGCTGGGGTACGAACAGCTGGCTAATAATTCTCCTCACGAGAAAGGGCCGCACTGGAGTTTATTGCCAAACAGACGCTGACATCTGTGTGTTTTTGCGTCGGCGCTAATGAGCGACAGAGAGACAAAGACGCGGGACCGTCGGTGTTTATTATTTCGTGACCGTCAGCGCCAGCGAGTTCTTGCCGCATCTGGATAGGAGCCCAAATCTGGCCAATCTGTCCCAGTCTCCACCGCTGTTCACCGCGCCATTAAAAGTGTCATTTGTTAAACAAATGGCGGTGACCCCTACGGCATAGCCATAACCGTTCATATGTATTTTTTGCTGATCCAGGCTGCTCCGTGGCGTATGATTTGTATGCGCCGTGGTACCCGAGGCGCCGACAGAGCACTAGGTTTGAATTTTATTAGCATTAGATTAGCCTCAAACCAAGAACTGGTTAATCCATCCCTATATCCCGGCTTTGTCAGCAGCTACAAAGCCTCCTTGACAGTCCCACACTTTTAATAACAATGCTCTTTCCAACATGGCTGAAATCGGAAGCCGTAGGACTCTATCGCCATACGTTCATCCATTCACCGATTTCATTATAGGCCGCGGCTCTTGCCAAGAAGACATTTTGCGGAGGCGGCGTTATCGACCTGCGCCCTCCACTGTGGCAAGCTGATGTATCGGTATCAGCTCGCCTGCCATTAGAGCAGAGGGGTAATGTATTAGTTTGTTAATCACGCCCTGCCTGCAATTTCAAACCACGTGGCTTCAAGGCTCAGGCGTGTGGATGATATTTCGCAAACAAACATGTTTGCATAATGAGGACTCGGTGTGTTTGAATGAGAGGGTGATGAATTTTGTTTGCTCCCTCTATACAAATACTCTATTGGTGTTTTCAGTCCTTGTAACTGGATAGGGGGCTGCAAAGTAGCAGAAGCCCTCATATAGAGCTCTCACGATCTAACGCTTTCTCTTATTCATGACTCTCACCACCGAGAGTTCCAATTTTCACCCAGAGGACCAGCTGTGAATGTAATGATGAAGCAGCTATATGTGATGCTATGATCTCCCATGGATCCAACAACGCCCACATCCTCAGCTCCTTCGCTATCCTGCTAACAATCAACTGATCCAAAGTGCTAATTTCTCCGGTAACAAGAACACGCGGATTACAAATTAGTACGCCCTATGCGGCGCTCTCTGCCCACCGCTAATAAAATGAATTTCTCATCCGTCGCTGTAATTATGTTGCTTTTAAGTCAATCGGTTTCTATCTAGACAAGGACAATTTTTTGCTGACCCAACCCGTGCAGAAAATACTGACAGCAGCACAAACCTGCCATGGAGATTTCTTTTTTCTTTTTCTTTTTTATTGAAGATCCCACATTTACTTCAAGCTGATGTAATCTACGGAAAGCAATAAAAAACTTGGCAGGCTTGATCATTCATCAGAGATCAGCTCTTTATTGTTCGCGGCAACACATTTAACAAAATGAGAGCCAGAGCGATGGGTGGGAAGGAACAATAATTCCTTCAGCTTTAGCCTTAGTGTGAGTGTATATATACAAAAAATGTTTAATTATAATATTGGCGGCATGACTCTTATCCGAGTAAGACGGAACATTAGCGCCACAGGCGGGTATGAAACCTGGCATGCTAATTTTGCATTGCTGACCAGATGAGAAGAAAAAAAAAAAAAAACTGCGAATATCATATTGTCATTTTGCTAGGAGTCAAGTTGTAAATTGGTGGAGATATGGATGGGCAGCAGTGATCCAGAGGCTGCTGACAGGCCGTCCTCTCAACGCTTGTGCATATAAGAGGTGACAGCCAATGTAAATGTGCAAGTTTGAAAGACAGGAAGCCTGCTAATGACCGGCCGGGGTTAAGCCTTGGCTACTTGCCACCCTCAACGGTATTGGCCATAATGCGAGCTCATCACTTTTTGTTGACGTGAACAACAGCCGTTACCCCATTGTGGTCCCTTTAGGCTGATGTGTCTGTTTTTATCCTTGTCATGATTATCAATAATTTAGTTTTTAGTTTTTTTTAAGGCAACCACTGCACTGTATATGTAGCAACTATAAAGTGACTGACAGGTTACGTTTTACAAAAAAGACAGCAATGCAAAACTCCGTCATAATGGTTCCTTTTCCTCCTCCTGTTTCTGTTTACTTCAACCTCACCTTGTCTAAAAATGGATGCATTTGTTTTTCTCACACTGAGCAGAGATGTGATGCAAAGCCGTTATGTAAGCGTGTGCTTAAATTCAACGCTCACCCCCCCTTTCCCTGGTTCTCTTCGTACCGCACATCGTCTCAGTCGCCTTTCCACGATTAATACAGCATGCTCTTGTGTCTCACATAAATTGCTCTTTACAATAGCTATAAAGACTTTTATTAGATGGGTAAAATTTACAAATTTGTTTGTCCTGGGTTATCATCTAGAGTCCTATTTTATACATATTAGTTATCTTAGGACAATGATATTACTTCCCATTCTTTGTTGGTCTAGTCGTCACATATTTTTCCAATGACGATGTTTTCAAAAAGTCAAGGCTCGTACCATGCAAATCCACATGAAAGGCAAACATCTCCAAAAGCAACGTCGCTGACACAGTTGGCCTGTTTTTTTTCTTTTTTTTTCCTTTTTCTTTCCTTTTTCCTATTCAGCCCCTCTTTTTTGAATCGCCTCTCTTCCCTCTACTCGATGACCTCCATCTATGCCTACCGGCACCTCAACTGAAAAACAACCTCAATACTTCCCATCCTCTCACAATATCATTTTTATTTTGAATGCCATGTATTGTAGTGTCCTAGTTTAGCCAAGTGTGGTCGTGCCAATGAAAAGCAAATACAGGAACGGGAGCACAGGTGTATAATCTCATCAAGCCATCTTTAATATCCGCAGTCGAGCAAAATGACTTCATACCATTGTCCATCAGTTGTTTAAAAATCAAAAAAGCAAGCTCAATGAGATGAGTATCTTCGGCATTGAACCACGATTAGCAAATGTATTGTCTAGCTGCCACATCACTAATACATGAGGAACAAAATATTCCTCCATCTAGGTAGGCCCGTTGACTCTTCCCCATATGGACTAGTTCAACAAACGCACATCGAGAAAGATGATTTGCCGTGATAAAAAAGTGGCGACTTGTGAATCCGATTTGTGACGACTGCAGCGCGAGAGAGAAAGAGTGGATGACTGGAGGAGGAGATTAAGAGCGAGTAGCTATAATAGGAATGGCGTCTCGCTGTGGCTAATGGATTGTTTCGGCACTCTTTAACCTCCTTTCTCTTAATAAACAGCGGCTGATCGTCGTCTGATTAAAGAGCAGAAGCATATTTTCATTTCATTTACTCTTCGAGATGACCAACCCTGTCTATGAAACCAACAAGAACATATTTGTGTATCAGCTCACACCGTCATTTTTTTTTTTATTTGGTTACAGGATTGACTTATGACCGCAAGGTAGGCTTTAGGACATCTCCTCTTCTGCTACTTTATGGCGAGGTTTTATATCCAATCAGGACTACAATGTCTCGGTAACAATAAAACAAACTATCGGCGCCGGTGTTTTATCGCTTCCCCTTTTTCCTAACCACTTTTCTTGATTAAACCAAGCAGCCTTTGACAAGCGACCTTGCCTCCGCCGTTATATTTTCCCTCACGTCAGCGATAAACTGTTCCCGTGTCAATAATTCTACCCATACGTGTGTTACTCATCACTGCGTCTAAAACACGTCACCTGCGAATGCCCTGCTTGCCGTGTTTTCACTAAGTGTAACCGATTTGAACACGTTCCGCCCTCCCTAAGCAAAGTCCTCACCATCTTATTCACGTCATTTGACTATGATAAAAACATCTTTATGACGTCTGTGCGGATTCACCAAAAATAATACACCCATTCAAATGTAAAACCGTATCAGGATGTTGCATGCGAATTTTCTTTTTCCCCGCTCTGAGGACGCCATATTTGGCATATTGTTATCTTGTGGCGACAGAACTGTAACCACTATGGTTGTTTAGGACTACGTCTTTGGGGATTAAGGTCTACATCTCTATTTGGAGCCACGACGGCCTAAAGATAGATATGCTTGGTCATGCTATAAGAGGGAATGGCGTTGTGGCTTGCTTTTCTCGAGCTTGTTCCTTTCAAGCGCAATGCACCCCCCCCGATGAATTTGTCCCATCAACAAATCATCTGTAAAGTGTGGGGCTCCGTAATGGGGACGCTGATGTGTCTCGGGGCTTTCTCCGCTCAAGCTGAATCACACAGGCGGACGCATACAGACCACAGCAGCGTGGCTTTGGGAAGGTCAATCTAAGAATAGGTTTCCACACATGTATGTGTGGTTGTAGGTAGCAGATGCACTGATGCACGCGGGTTTGTGATGCTTCGATTAAAACTGTCCATGAGTCATCGTGAAGAGGAGCTACCGAATGAGACAATCAGTTGGGAAATTACACGGCTAGCCTTTATGCTTGAACAAAAAAGCCTCTAGGACATCCTTCTTAGATGTTTTTAGGTTTTTTTTCCCCGCTAATTTGTGCTGGAACTATGACTCACAGATCTCTCTGTGGATTTGAGTCATGGAAGCGTAACATGAATGCATTATAAATAACGCCGTGACACCATTTTAGAAATCTATAATGTCTCCCTGTCTGCAGTTTGTACGCATAATATTGGAGATGGACTGTTTTAGTTGACTTTCAAAGACGACACACATTTTTATGTAACAGTTAACACATATTAGCGGTCATTTCCGCATGACATATCATTTTGTTTTTCTCCATGTAAGCCTGGGAGTGTGTGAGCGAATGCCCCGTTGATAAAAGCAGGTCTCGGCAGTGCACGCGGTCTTGATGGGAAGTGACATGTTGAGAGACGCTGCCTTTGGACACTGGCTGAGTGGGGAAGCAAATAGACGCAGACGCCCTCTTTATTAAAAGCCACGTCAAGAGCAGCAGATGGCCTGCCAACCCCAAGCAGCCATTTCATTATAAAATCGATTTTATTTTTGTGAAAGCATGTCTGGTTCTTATCACTTTTTTTTGGACAACTAATCTGATCACGGTCAGGACGATGAGATGGAATAAGCGCCTCTGGCTGAAGCCAGTTCACCTGCCTTGCTTGTCTGCTAGGATTAACGTTATTTCCAGTCGCCTTACCTGACCCCTTCTAACGCAACAAAGGACCTGAATCGTAATCATCTTCAAACTTTTAACTTGTCCTTGAATGATCTGGGGAAAGAAAATAAGTCAATCTGCTCCTCAGATGCATTCTGTGCACAAAGAACACATTTGGATATTATTTCCGCAGCTGCAAAGAAGGAAGGGGGGCACTTTGCGGCCAGGCTCTCTCTCTTAACAGACTGCTCGTCGAGGCAGATGTTGCGCTCGCCCAACTGGCAGCGGGTCAGAAACCCAAAGTGACTGCAAAATGAGACAAGGGGTCTCTCAACCGCAGTCAAGGTTCTCTGCGCTGACAACAGAGCAGATGGCGACTTGGCTGCTGGCGGAAATAACAAACCAGATCAGAGAGGCATGCTCCGAAGTCTTCACCGCATTTAATCCGCCTACGCAGATTGCCTTTTCGTGATGTCACTTGGCAACGCCCTGATTACATGGAGAAGTTTGAAATGCAACTCGCAGCTCTTAGGTAAAGCACATCAGCACATTCTGTGTTGCCGTATCTTGACGGAAAGATTTGTAGATTTTGCCACCCCGCCATGATATCTGCGGCAGTGGACTATCTGACAGGCGGAACTGCAACCGACCGCTTAGCTGACACTCCAAACAAAGCTTGACTGCTCCACAGAAGCGAGTGCTGCTCAACTCAACACTTCCAGACCAATTTATGAGCTTGTTCCACTTTTTCCCCTCTACTGTATGACATTCATTTTCCACGGCAATTTCAAACGTCAAAACATAAGCGCAGAATACAGAAATTCTACAAATATCAAAATATCTCACAAAATAATATACTTGCTTAGAAGTGGTCTTACCCGAGACGGTCCTGACAATCTCTGAGGTGTTCCTCAGGCCGACAAAGGAGAACTGGTAAAGCCTCCAGGAGCGGATGTCTCCAACCTCCACTGAGCTCCTCTTCCACTTGTACACAATCTCCTCCCTCGGGTAGCCATCTATGCAGGAGAGAGACGAGGAAGAGGACGAGAAGCTCAGCGGATTAGCCAAAGCGCTGTGCACAACAAACATTTCATCCCTTACAGGGGTTCCCTCTATAGAGTCACACTCGTCATTTGTTTTATCACGGGAAAATCTATTTAAGTCGGCAAGCTTACAAAGCATCCCCTTCTAAAAGTCAGATGGTGTTTCCTGTAAACCCAAGGTTAATTAAAATGACATTTATTGGCAGGAAGGATTCACTCAAGATTTCTTCTGCTGGCTTCGGTACGGCACGTGGACTTTCTTCAGAGTGCTTTCAGGCATGATGTTGCAAATGTAGCTTGGGATTTTTGGGTAGTGTGTAGGCCGGCACAGGAGGACGAGCTGGCTCTGACCACCTCCCATGAGTGTGTAGGTGCCAAAAGATTTGATTATCTCTATAGGAGTCATCCAATTTAAATGAAGGACATATTTTGGCACAAACTAGTTTCTTTCTCTTGTTGCTTTTGGAGCTATTTACAAAGCCTTTCCCCAGGAGATGTATCCCTTGGTGCTTCTCTCTGTAGATCCATAGAGACCTCACCAGCTCAGTGGCCTAGTGGTAGAGTGTCCGCCCTGAGGCTGGAAGGTTGTGGGTTCAAACCCCGGCCGGGTCATACCAAAGACTATAAAAATGGGACCCATTGCCTCCCTGCTTGGCACTCAGCATTAAGGGTTGGAATTGGGGGGTTAGATCACCAACTGATTCCCGAGCGCGGCACCGCTGCTGCTCACTGCTCCCCTCTCCCCCAGGGGATGGATTAAAATCACACGGGGATGGGTTAAATGCAGAGGACAAATTTCACCACACCCAGGTGTGTGTGTGACGATCATTGGGACTTTAAATTAGCATAACTTTACCCCTCCTCCCCTCCTTCCCAAGCGGCCAGCGCAGCGTTTCAACTCGTAGTACTTTTGAAATGTTCCTCAGCAAAGTAATTGAGTCCATCTTTTTGGTTTTTTGAAATGGTTTATTCAATCATTTTACCGCCCGCTAACATTCACTATGAAGGCCGCGCCTTTTATGTTGGAACTTGAATAGGCACCTTCTTTGCATGGCCATGATCATCTCCTGGCCAAAGAATAGCAATTTTGAAAAAATAGTCCACTAGAATAGGATGCATTCAATCACTGATTATTTGATTCTGACATTGGTACTGTCCTACCATATGAAATCCTCTAGGCAACATTATTTGAAAAAAAATATCAGCCGACTTACAGCTTGAAAACTCCAAAGGACACGAGTGCTCATCCATTGGGAAGTTGTTCAGTTTCAGTTGGCATTCAGCATCAATGGTCAACCTGCAGAGAGACAACATTAACTCGGTTTAAAAAAATTAAAAAACACCCTCACAGCACATTAAAGAGGTTGTTTATGAAAATAAACAGATGTTTATCGTCTCTGCAGCGCACCTGTCTTATGGCCACTTTTCGCACTTGAGGGACCTTGAAGTCATTACAGTCATTAAACGTACCGTTAATAAAGGAACGACCTCAAGTGACATTGCCCGTCGGCGCCGAGGCTATTGTCAGGTATCGTTGTCGAGCGTAGCGCAGCGGGTCGGTCATCCCAATTAACTAGCGCTTGCGTTACGAGTTATTCCAAATTAATAAAGTGGCGAGCCAGTGTTCTGCATAGAAGAACATCAATCATGACTTGATTGAGTCTGATGGACTTTAGTTTCTTTCTTATTATCTCTCCAGGTGTCTGTCGAAAACATCTGCTGACAGTAAGAAAATAAGCTTGGTCATTTTTATTCCAAAGCATTGTTTCAATTTGGTCGCCGTCGATTTTTAAGATAATCTTTTATGATCAGATTTAATAACTCACCAGGGTCAACCCTGACTTCCTACCTGAGCGTGTAGAGGATTCGCCCGTCGTTCCAGATCCGAAGCATGCGATTGGGCGTTGTGATCCAGTGGGCGTCGGCTTTTTTGGAGTTGCGGAAAAACGTATCGGGAATCCAGATCTTGCCGACCATGTTGCTGTTGAGACGCAGAACCTTCATCGTGCTGTTAAATTTTAGCCTTCTGTCGTACCAGGTTTGGGCAAAGAAGATGTCGATGGTGTATTCCTGTGGAGGAAAAAACTAAATGTTAGATTGACTTTCGTCTCTCGTCTGCCTGAAGCTATCAGTGAGCCATTTTTCTTAGACCCAATAAGTGTTCTCAAAGCAATGGCTCTTTTTATTTTTTATTTTAAAAAAATCCCCCAAACTGAAGAAGAACATTTTGACTCCCTCAACCTTAAAATGAATGGGCCAATGATCAACTAATGCCTCTCATTTCTCGGCTGAGGGGCTATCAAACCTCATTACCGGCTGGAGTAAAATCTACTGTCTTCTTTTCAGTCCCTTTGAGAGCAGGCTAAGAATGTGAGCAAGTCAGATGAATGGAAGACCAGATGACATAAGCCCGGCCGGACGTAGCGGGGGAATAAAAGTCCAGGCAGCTATTGAGACGGAACTATCGGTCTTTTCTGACTTATTTACTTACTTGGACTGGTTGAGCCTGAGGTTTCAAGTAAAGTACAGCGGGAAAAAAAGAAATAAAGAGGGCACTTGAGTGCAAGAAGCCGTAAAGGCATTAACAATGTGACAAAGCGGAACCTTACAAAAAAAAAAAAACCCATTCAAATAGTTCCAAACAGAAGCTAAAAAAAAACCTGCTTCCTCACTGGGCATCATTGCCCAAGTCGTTTTTGCTCACTGGAATAGTTGTGAAATTTAGGTATCTCGTTTGAGGTTCCATGGATTTGTCTTTCAGCTCGTACAAAATCGAATATGCAAAATGTAGCCTGCCTTAAAAACTGCATTGATACGGTATTGTCACATATTTAGATCAGCAAAGGTCAGATTTTAGATCGTCCCATCCTTGACCTCGCTCGTACCTAAAGCCATACTTTCCATAAATTCCCACTTCATAATTAAGAATATGAAATCCCGCTGGTGCTGAGATGCCATTTACTTCCCATTAACTGCAAAGCTGGGTTGGGCTCGTTTAACTTAGTGGCTTAAATGCTCAAAACCAAACAATACTGAAAATATGCTATATCGTAATGGGCAACAGCTCCCTATGGATGAGGTGTCATAAGCCGTACGTAGTGAGAACCAGTGAATCATTGATCCGGTCCGGGGCAAAGCCTAGCGAAGCTGTTTCAGCCGCTGATCGACAGCAAAGCTGCAAAAAAAGATTAGAACAAAAGCCACCAAAGCCGGCGGCCGCCATACCGAGGTGTGCCGGAGCAACACGTTAACTGCCCTGCCAGGTTGCGCATAGGCCAAGAAAACACCCCATGGTTACGCTCTCGTCCCCCCAAAGCCAGGACAGGGTGAATTTAGTCATTGATATTCTTCCTAAACGGCAGGCTAACGGCGGCGCTTACCATATTGATGGCGTTCACTGGGCCGATGCTGTTGACAAACATGTCTGTGTGGATCACTGTGGGTTTAACTGCAGCGAGAAAAAGCACAAGGATTGTTCAGGAAACATTCGGAAACTATTGTGATTTACAATACCTGGTGTTAAAACGTAGCATTGTTAAAGACACGGGGCTGCCTACATGGGCCGTATATTGAGTCTCGCTAGTTGCCATGCATTTTTCACGCCAGGCATACGCGTCAAGTGCATCGAAGGACATAGGAGTGTGTAACATCACGCACCATGTGTCTTTGGTGAGGTTCTGACATGTTGTGTGTTATGTCATGAATAGCAGGAAATGACTGACTTAAAGAGCAGACGGCGTGCATCGCTTATTTAGGATGAGCCGATTCGAGTGTATATAAACGCTGACGCAAAACCTGGAGTATTTGCTCGAGTGTATGTAAAGGCCACTAAAGTCCTCTCTGGTAGCTTCTGTCGGCTAACAAATAAAGATTCTGAACTTCAAAGGTAGACGCAATTAGGGATTCGGTTCAATCCACAGTATGCAGGGGAGAGACATTTTGTTTCTCAGTGCAGTAAGGCCGGTTACTTGATTGGCTCTTTGGAGTTTCGGACGACAGTATAGCCGGCTAATTATAACCCTGCGGTAGCTGTGAAATTTTGACGGCAGACGTTGGGATAGTGAAAGAAATGAGCGAGAGGGAGATCAGAGCGCATTTGAAGACGACGCTCGGTTATGGCGATGGCAGCCGGCCGTAGAGACTTTGATGCGTTGCTGTGGGCTGAGGCAGCCACCCGATGCAGATATAGGATATGATGCTGTTGAATTTCAAGCACCTATGAAGACTGAAGAAGGAGGATTGTGCCCTTTATGAAATCTGTCACACTCAAAAGCAAATTAAAAAAAAAAAAATCTGTCAGGGAACAAGAACATAAGTGTGTAAATAAAGTCAGCCAGGTGAACTTTATATATGACCACGTCGCAAAGACGCTGACAGGATGAAACCAAGCACTTGTTTAATGGAATGCCGTTCAGGTTGTAAAAGGATTGGGGTGGCTCTATCAAATCCCACAACCCACCCAAAAATGACAAGCGCTGGGAACTGTTTTGCTCCCCGAGCATTTTTCGATGAGGAAATCGGAGCCTTGAATGTTGTTTGTCATTCTGGCCACAATCAGACAACATATTAGGAGGAGATAAACCAGAGGTCTGCTTGGGCAACAAATTGTATGAACGAGCCTCCCCGGATTCTTAACACCGACATTCAGTGCTTAGTTTGCTTGTTGATGGCAGCGTGCATAAAACCAGGCTGCATGAATTGTTTGTTTTTCCCCAGAGATCATTTCCTGATACTTTCATATGCATTGAATTGTATTTTTTTCCCCCTCCCCACTCCCTCCGTACTAGCTTATTAGCAATCATTTACAACACTCCGTCTTTGGACAGCTTCTACATAATGACAAATAGCATCATATTTCTGCCACGTCAGAGAGACGAAAGATTTATTAGGCAGGTCTGCATGGTAATAGCTGCAAGTAGAAAGGTAACACTGAAAGGGAAAAGTGTTAATCTTCAGGAAGATCACGTAGGGGCAATCCATTCGTTTTTTCCCCCACCGCCGTCTATCGTGTCAGATTTGTGTACGAGCTATTACGAGGAAATTATTTACACATATTAGTTGTGGATACAGTCCAGCTCGATTGAAGAATGGAAGGTATGATTATGTAAGTGGATTTGACAGATAAGCAATTTCCCTGAGATCTATGGAGCCATTAATCATGTGTTGTAGAGTAGCGGACGACAACACGGCCTATTCTGACCTGTTCGGATGACAAGGTGATGTATACTACATGTGTAGAAAGGGGGAGCTGTTAGTCTCCTGTTAGCGTTCACAACTTTTGTCTATAGCGAAGAAGTTCCGCTTTGAAAAATCGGCACCTACCTCCGATGTCGGGTCTCAGTTTGTTGTCGTATCCATCCAGTAGGCCATTGAGGATGTGGGTGACGTCACTCTCGAACACTTTGGGGGTCAGCACCCATGTTTTGTTGGTCACCTCATCGTCGTCATCGGTCTGGAAGGAGCTGCGATGAAGAGTTTTTATTTTTATTTATTTTTTAAAACTTTGATGTCCATCCATTCATCCTTCGAATAAAGACGACGGTCTCGAGTGGACTGCAATAACTCCATATGCTTTGAAGTGATACATACATAGTGACTCTACTGGAAGGCTAGAGCAAAATGACTGAAATATTTGCCATGTCCTAAAGATGCTTTAAGGGGTTCGGGGAGTCTTGGAGAAGATAATTTTCCCAAATACGCTTCTTCACCTTGCCGAATGAAAAAGTAAGAACATCTCAAGAGCCCTTAACCGTGAATGTCACTAAGGCATGGGAGGAAAAATAAACGTCTTTCGCAGACATGCATGCATGATGTTCTGTAGTTAGTCTATATTGTGGTCAGAATTTGAGAACATTAGGTCTGATCAACGTCTGTGGTTTGTTGCTGAGCGTTAGAAACAACAGTAAGGACAAAGGGGAAATAAATGGGGGCAGATTGACATACAAAGACGTACACACTCGTATATAGCTGACAAAAATAGAATTCCAATTGAGTGCAGCTTTGTTGGCAGACTTTGGGCAGATGGCCCGCAAGCACACGAGAGCAATCTTGAACGTGCACTGAGCTTTCTTTTAGCAAGGTGATGCGCCGAAACAAGACTTGTGGATCAAATCATAAAGTATGAAAAAGGGGGAGGCGGGGAGAACGGATCTGATAGCATTCTCACGTTCCAAGGCCGAGAGCCAGGAATAACAGTCTGACCTGCGCTTTTCCTTCCACTGCCTTAAGAGCCATCGTATGCCATCCATTTCCACTTGGACATCCGGGTCGAAACATTACATGGAAATTATATTACTCAGGTGGCCGCTTTGGTATAACCCAGAAAGTTTCTAGCGGCCTATGTTTGTGCTAAGTTCATATGATTTGAGACAATGAAGAATTAGGGTCTGCGCATATTTAAACACATCTTGTTACATAAGCAAGCTTTGAGTGTAGCTTTATACTCAATTGTTATTTATGCCATAGATTGGAGCATATTTGTCATTTGCTGGTGTATTATTGTTGAGTTGTACGACCACATTGAGGGTTTGACTTTGGAGGTTCCACTGTAGATGGAACGGCTCCAAATGTAAGCAGATCAAACGAAAGAGCCATGTGGTCCTGCTTGCTAATTGAGTACCTGAAGGTCCGCCGAGACGCCCGAGCCAAACTTTGTTTTTCATGCATATGCATGTACACGTCTGCGGTTGAAATGTCTCGTTCAAAGCGTTCCCGTACTTCATAACGAGTAGGAATTGCATCTGCTCTGCATGCCGCACTCATTTCGACTCAAGCGACGGCCATGTTTGGCTTTACTAAAGCGATGAGACCGTTGATAAAGATGATGGCAATATGGTTAGTGTCGTCCATTAGCGTCCACAGTGAGGGAGGACAAGTTTGCGTGTTTTACTCGTAGCGCGGCAAATAAACACGGCCAACTCAAATGAACCTTTGTGCTTAACACCCCTCAACGTGAAATTAGTTGTACGCCCGTAAAGCAAAACAACAGCCCCCGCTTTGGATGTCACGTTGTGACCACGCTCCTCCTACACGGTGGCGCCATTAGTCACTAAATCAAAATCTAACGCCACCAACCAGCTTGTCCGGGAACAGATTCTCAAGTGGGTCAGTGCCGTTATATTCGCTCCTGACCTCTGGCAGGAAATGTCTTTGGGCCGAACTGAAAATAGATCACATGTATTCAAACTGGCACTTTATTAGAGTATCCGAAATAAGAGCGTATCAGTAGATTGCAAAAAATTGGAGGAAATGTCACAAACTACATTGGAACAGGAAAAACAAAACAGAATTCTATCAAAATGCTCTCAAACAAAAAATTGAAGTCAAGGGGTCCTAATTTGGATTCAAAGAATAATGTCAGAGATAGCGGGGACAGAGACTAGCGAGAAAACCAAGCGTGTAACGCGCAGCCGCCTCTTCTTGTCTGACTTTGGCTCCATCGCCATGCCAACTGGGATGAGCAGCGAGTCACCATCGCTGCGGCCACCTCCGACCCTCCGAGCTGAAAAGATTCTGACCTCAATACCTTGGTGATGAATACAAAAGACTCTCTAAGCAAAGTGGCAGCTCCCGTTTTTGTCTTTTTGAATGCTCGAGACGAGCAAAATTTGACATCCATCCATGGAATGAGATGCAAATTGTAATCACAGTGTTTTCAAATGATGCGTCTTGATGCCCCTTTTCAAATGATAACAATAGACCAATGCGTTTGGAGTTTCCCCATTCAAGAGAACAATCCTCCATAATGCACCCGTAGCAATTTTTCTGATACAACTGTCTTGGAATTGATGTTGCAATATCTCCAAATGACCTTGTGTCTTTCAAAGTTGGACCCTAAGGCCATTTTGGTGTGACTCTACTTCTTGCGGAGGTGTCCATTGTGTCGTTTCATGACGTCACAACATATAGTAAGAGCCAATGAGTCACCATAAAAGTTACATATAGTAAGAGCCAATGAGTCACCATAAAAGTTACATATTACTTAAAGCGGGTCTTGGGAAAGATGTCTTATGTAAGTGTCAGATGACAAATTCAGATATTTGGTGTTGCTATTGAAGAAAACTTGCATTGTTTGATTAGATGGCCAATTCATTAGTTACAATCACCAAACACTGCGATGCTTCATGATTGGTCTGAGTCACGACCACTGGTTGGTTCAACATTCGCTTTGCTTGCACAAACCAATGAAAATCTCCCCTTGTGAAAGAGTGCTCATTTTTTTAGATTAGTCGTACAATCATGCTGATTGGCCAATATAGAGTAGATTACAACATGGCAGCACCGATTGTTTTTATCCATCTCGGTCGGGGAGGTGGGGGCGGCATTTTGCTACTTCTTGTCGACTAAAAATGACATCACAGTGCCAGTGCAAGTGGCAAAATGGCCACCCCCTGAATTGGATATACGCGGGGGGGGGATTTTGCTGCTTTTATTTATATCCCACATTTGGGCAAATACTCTAAGTGAGTTGATGTATGGCATAGTGACAACCAGTGGAAACCATAAATAGATATACTGAATACTTAATGCCATTCTGGAAACGACACTGCACGACAATACAGCACACCAATCAAAATTGAGCATTAATAAAGGCATCATCTTTCAAGACAGCTCTTTTACTGAATGTATTAAGCGTATGTACCTAATGAAGTGACCTGTGATGGTCTATGCCTCCATTTGTTCTCCCCGCACTCTATCCCGAAACCGACGACGGCAAGCATGCTCTCTTTCTCCATCTCAACTAAATCCATATATGTTCAAAAAAAAAACCACAATAGTAATGGAAACGAACAAAGTGCATTGATGGTTTAAGCTGCAGGAGAGATGTCTGCATCTGTGCTGTGTGCCTTATTACTTCTCTCCAGTCTACAACCGTCTGCCATTTTGAAATTTTTAAAAAATACACTTATTTGACAGATCGTGCACAATCTGCTCTCTCCTCGCTTCCTCTGTAGCCGTCATCGCGCACAATTGCATGCACGTAAGAGCCGTGCAGCTTTTTGACTTAAATACACTTGATCCCTGCAAACAGCTTAGCGCTCACTATATGTAGCATCACTTTAGCTCGCCTGTGCTATTTTACCAGCAGCCTCCGATCATGCACAACAGCCCTTAAATATTAATTATGACGCTGGACGTGGGCTCTAAAGTCATTCCTCGGTCTTTTGCATGCAAAACAATACATAAACAACACGTTATACACGGACAGCGTGTGGGTGTTTAACGGGTGACGTTAGACCGATGCAAACGACAAATACGTTGTAACGATGAGCTCAATTTGGTGGTAGCATCGTCGACTAGGCGAAAGCTAACGCTAGCTAACGGAGAATCATCATAACACCGTTTTGGAGACGATCTCGCCTACCTGGTGGGGAGGTTGACGGCGATGAAGAGCCACAGGAAGAGCTTGCGTGCAAGACAAGGAGGCTTCGCCATGGCCGTCGAGCACTTGCGGGTTAAATTTGGTGAAGTCGCCGCCGCCGCCGTCCTCGTCATCCTCACCATCTTTTCGTCTCCTCGCCTGGTGCAGATGCCCGTCTTGTTTAGTGCTTTCCCAGCCCACGATGCATCACGCAGCTTTTTCCTTTTTTTTTTCCCCACGCGAGAAGCCCCGCCAGGCTCGAGATCGTCCAAAACAAAAAGATGAGGTGAAATAATATTATCGGGCAAGCGAGTCTCCCCAAAAGCCGTTTTAAAACACCAAATAAGATCAAAATGGAAAGAAAATCCCCCCCTTTAGTTAAATAGTTGAATAGGCCCTCGAATTACACACCTAGTGAGATGTGAAAGCAGCCTGGGTGTGAATGCAGATTAAAAAGAAGGCTGCAGGGCTGGCAAGAGGAGCCGAGGCACGTTGCTGCAGCACGGATCAACACACGCGTGATTTCACCACACACGCACGCAAGCACTCTCCACGGCATTATTAGCCGCATGCTAAAAGACACCATCAAGTAGTTGGCTCGACTGAAAGTTGTAGCGAAGCATTTCAGACGTTATTGCAAAAAAGAAATGATTGGATCACGCAGGGTAAAAGATCAACTAAAGGCTGTCGGTTGATCTAAAACTTAAAAAAAAAAAAAAGTTATCTTAAACATTTCATACACTAGTGCAATCTAATTAGCGTCATTCTCATTGTTTGCCATTTTAATGCGTGTTTGTGTGCGAGAGCGACAGAAAGCGAGTTGTGATCGTTCAGGACCACGGACAGCTCCGATAGCGCTCTACGCAAGAACGATCAGGACCATGGACAGCACCCCCCCCACTTTTGTGCTCAAATCCGCTCGCCCAATGTCTCCAGCACGGGAGGCCCAGAAATATGCTTGAACCTTTCAGGTGCTAGGCGAAATGATTGACTTTTGGGGTATTTTCTGGGAAAAAAAAGTGTTATATAGGCCTACAGTGTATAACAATGACTATGTACTGTATTTTTCAAATCTCTCTTGAAATAATGCTTTTTCATAAAGTGATCAGTATGACTGATATGGTTACAAGTGTTGTCTTACAGCTGTCTGCATCCTATACTTGCATTGCTCCTTTCCATATTATTCCCGTAGCTGTAAAATATGCAAATGCCGTCATTTGGATGAGGTGTAAACTCTACAGTGACTCCTTGAGGGAGTCTTAGTATGCTCGGGATGGGGGGGGGGTGTATACTTGTGATGTAAATTAAAATTAGGTTCCCGACTATTAATATGCAGCGTTTACACACGGGACTACAGAAAGACGTATAGAATAGCAAATGTTCTGCGTGGAAATGAATAAGTATGCTCATAACTGATGGTAACACTTTGCAGTAGTCCTACCCCCACCCACCAAAAAAAACACAGAAGAGAGAGGCAGGTGGAGGCTGAACAAGCAGGTGTTGGCATATCCGCCTCAGTGTGATTTGTTAAACCCAACTTCCTACTTGGAGCATCTATTCCAGTTCATGTGACACACACCTTTATTGTCCCAAGAGGCTCACCGCTCACTTGTTTCCATGAGCGTGCGAACTCACAAAGTCATTTAATCACTCTTTTTAAAACGCTGGAAATGGGAAAGGAAACGTAACTGCAGCTGTCGCCACCTACAGTACAATAAGTTCGTCTTGACTAGGAAATGAGGTTGCACTTGATTCCAACCATCACCACCACCTGTTTATTGGTTGCAAATGAGGGGTGGTAAATCATCTTTAAGTGTGCCACAGATGCTTCATTAACCGTGCGGCACCGCTCAAAGTCAACTAGCCTGTAAATAAAGCATGAAGAGTCGCATCTTGCAAGATTGAATATACGCGAATGCACACTTTCTGGCTGCCTCTGCAAATAATTGCTTGTGCGTAGGGTAAATCGATTTTTTTATGAATTCTATATCATTTCCATAATGTTAAAAACATTTGATCTAACTATGCAGCTTTTTAGAGTTACAACTTTTTCACCCCATCAGTGGTGACCTCAATGTATGTCATCCCACATGATTCCTAAAGTAGTATCGGATGTTTTTTTCCTTTAGTCAGAGTATGAAAACAAATGTATAGAGTGTTTTTTGCCAACACAAGTGACAGTATTACCAGATGGCAATTGTGCAAGCTACTTCAATGTATTTGTTTTTTGATCAACAACAGACTTGTGACCATCGTTATTTTGTCCTATTCATGATGAACATGCACTCTGAAAATGCAGGGCAAAGGGTTAATATCATCGCAGCAGTCTGTTGCTTATTTTGGATTCTTTTGTTAGTCCGATGCGCACACAGACAAAATCAGCAAGAGAGGGAGATGTCAAATTCAATTTGCTTGCTTCAATAGTCACAGGCCACATATGAGCCAAATTGGCACGTCCCCATGTTAACGGTGCACCTGTGCTCTCATGCACTCGCTTACCTCGGCGAAGATTTTGTTTTAGTTTTTTTTGCAGTATGAGTTCAGGAGAGAAAAAGAGCATGATGGATTTTTCAAAACTCCCCAAAGCTGCCTGATTTATGCTTGTCAGAACTCATTAATATGTCTAAAAAGCAAAAGCATCTGCTTTAGGTGTGCATAAATATAAATGACAGAAGGTCTGATCCAAATCATCCAGGCTTTTCATTTTTTAACCAACCAATTAGGTGCATCCTGGGTAGTGACAGCTCCGCTATTACCGTGGCTCATATTTTGGCTCGTCTGCCCAAAATAAAAAACAACTCCAATGATAATCGTTTATGAAAGCATATTGTTTGTGCAGACATAATAGCATTGTTGGCTCAAACAGCTTTAAATGCTGGTCTGAACGGGGGTTAGGAAGTTGTGATCTATATTAACGTGACTTATCACAAAGATGCCCGGGCTTCACTATGAGTCCAGCTTTCCAGGTGTCGCAGCCCCACTTGCTTGGCGTCAAGCTGTGCGAGCACAATGACGTGTGATATTGTAAACACCGTTGGATGCGAGAAGCCGCCTGGCGTGATGTAACCTTGCAAAAAAAAAAAATCAGAGGAGAAAACAAGACGTGATGATTTTTCTCAGTGGAGAATCGGATTGTCATAGCTTTTGCAATTCATCTTTGCAAATCAATTTTCTGAGTGGACTATTGTCATTATTGGTGTCTTTGTGATGTTGTTACACACAATTTTAGCAGCACATTTATATTTGACCCATTTAGTAAGCCTGTCCTGTCTCGTAACATTATGCAGTGTCTCTCCGGTGAGCCCTTATGAAGTAACACCCTGGGTTCTCCTTATAATCCAATATTTTCTTTCCAAAAATCGAATTGGATTTGATTTTGCAAGATCGCATGCTGTTTTCTTTTTTCCCCACCGAAACTCTCTTGCAAGTCACATTGTGGTCAGAACAAAACCGCTCGGGATGTGCTTGCGTAAGCGAGTATTTTCCACCTGAACCGATTTTACACCAACAAGCCTTATGTGAACCAGAAGGGCCACTACTGAATCCGTATTTACTCACGATAAAAAAACAGTTTGTGGTTTTGACAAACATTCCCAGTCAAGCGGATTCTCCTTACTTGTGCACACAAAAGTCATCCCTGTGAAGTGGCTGCCAGCAACTAACCTATCCTCTGAGCTCAGAGTGGAAATGAAGCCGGGCCGCTTTCATCGCGTCTTTATGTTGAATTTGCTCTGCTTGATGTGAAGCACTTATAATCTCCCATCCCAAAGGTAGATTTACAGCCAGTTTTGCTTTCAGCCTCCATTTTCTTTTTTCCCCTATTGTTGCCGCTCTCGTCGGAGTCACGGCTTTATCGGAAATAAACCGCAACTGCGGCCAAAGTCACGGCCGAATAACAATGGTGGCGCAATGAATAGCCAAGGTACAGACGGTCATTCGGGGTAAGAGAACTCCTAAAATTCCAGCGATGTCCTCTACCAACAGAAAATGGATGAATGGGCAAAGTTTTTGAAAACTTAATCCTGAAAGTCAAACTTTTCAATGTGCACTGAGAAAAAAAAAAGCTTGATTTTCATTCAAGAAGGCACCACTTCCTCATCAATGCAGTAGACAGCAATCCCGTCCGTTCTCCTCGGACAAGTATTGAGCCATGCCGACCGACACAATTACCTTAGTGCAGATAAAAGCTTTGTCGCCAAATGTTTTCATTCGAGCTACAAAAGGGGACGGACTATCACAAGGGGCAATCTTCAAACAACATTTTACTGACGCACTGACTATCAAGCTCTTGTTGCTGTCATTGAAAGCCTTTTAAAGCACGGCACCGCATTTCATTTATTTACTCAGCCGCCATTAGGATGCCATTCAACGTCCCTTTCAGACCGCAACTGCGTCATTCCGGGTCGTAAAGAAAAGAGTTTTTCAAGTGAATAGGAAGTTTTTAATGGCCAATCAGGATGTTGTGACAGAGAAGGCCGAGCAGCAATATTTCTTTGTTGTTTTTGGAAACACATTTCTGCTGTGGAACGCAATAGCGTGGTTGGTGCGCACAGAAGTCTGTGTGGGAAAAAAAGAAAAATGCTGGTTGATATTTAATTTCACATTGTGACAGTGCCACATTTTTATTTCCATCACCCATAAACAAGACGGGTGTATTAACCAAATCCATCCAATGGGTAAAATCCATAACCCCAAATGCAGTATTAATTTATTGACCTGTTCCATACCCCCAGTTGTTTCCTGTTTGAGTGCAACATTAACTTTTGAATTTATACAAGAAAGTGGAGCTATAAACTTTCACCATTCTTATCACTACTTTTCAAAAGCAGACATAATGTCTGACTGAGTTACCTCTTGCTAGAAAAAAAAAAAAGTCATTGTGCACTTTTGGATTGGGAGTGTGTACTCAATATGTGGGCGGTGCGTCTGATTGTTTATCATTAAAACCATCTCCTTGTCAACTCGGGCTGGAAAACGGATTGCCGTGTCGATGAATTGCATGCGGTCGGCACAATGACTAAGTGCTTAGCGGCGGACTGAAGACTCAGGGGATAAAGATGAAGACGCTATGTAATGCCACTTGGATACATGATTTGATGTAGTGCATTTTCGAGGCGTCAGCTCCTTGTGAGGTTTTTGCTTGATAACTCTTGATGCTTTTTCTGGCCGGCGTTCAAATCTCTCATCCGCCCTGTCTTGTTCCACACCTTGGATCTCTTCCTGCATATCTCTCTGTCCCGGTCTCGTTCCCTAACCGTCGGCTGTGAAGGTTGCCCGCAGCGGACGCTATGAAAGGGAGCTCGGGCTACGGAGGAGTCACTGGAGAGGTAGAGTGAGAAAGGGTAAAGGCAAGATAGCGCCGGGCCCCATGTGCCCCGGCGGAGTCGTATCTGATGGCCTGTCAATCACGGGCTAACCTAGCGTGGCCTTGTAGTTGAGGCTCGGAGCATGCTTTGCCTTCACAAACTAGAAAAGGCATGTCCTGGTGGTTGGCAGGTCTGCCACTGTTCTGGGTTTGAATCTCCGCCATTTTCTTCTCCCGTATTTCAAAACAACCATGTTTGCTTTTTCTCAAACACTTGGCCTGGACTATTCTGAGTGGAACTTGACTATCCTAACGAGATTCTCTCATCATTTTTTTTACTCAGGCCTCACTTATCTAATTGCTTCCAAGTAAGAGGGAGCTTTTTGCCTTGGCCACAAAACACAAACTTCAGAGTGTAGACTTTTACGAGTTTCATTTCCAGCAATAATATGGAAGTGAAAGTGAAGCACATTTATTGAGAGATTAGGACACATGCAAGTGACAAACATGCCAGGTAGCAGTGACGCACGAGCTCTGCTTTATCTTCGCACATGCATATATTGAAATGAGATCAAGTGGCTAATAAGTACGCTTTGCCTGTGATCATCCAAACATTGCAACACCCCCCCCTGCTGGATTGACTGCAGTGAGATGAGCCGATGAATAATAAAGCCACTGCCTCCCTAGCTCATCCTTTCATTCTCAAGAGCGTTTCCTCTGCAGCATCCCATTAATAATACTTTGAGCCTTTCAAAGCGGCCGACCAGAAACGTATTGATCTATCGCGCCGTCTTTGCTCCATGCTGGGACGGCTCACGGCACAAGATGACACAATCTGGATGACCACCAAATAATAACGGTAATAATAACACGGATGGGGGAAATGGAAAATGAATTGCCTCGAGGGTGTGTTGCAAATGTCAACAACTGCAAATTAGACTACATCAGCATTAGCAGCGCAAACGTGGAGGTGTAACGCCAACACGCACATATGCAGTAAATAAAGAGCGTGTCTTTCACTAAGTGCTATTTAAGGAAGTGGAAATACTTGGCAATGATGGATATGAAATGCGTTTGTCCTCTAGTTGGCCCCCGTGTACTTGAATCATCTGAAATTTTTAAGTGAGTCATGTCAAATCAAACGGACCTTGAATAATTGTCAACAAATGCTGGCGACATTTGCTAAGAAGAGGCAGCTGGAGACGCCTCCTTGCCCAGCAATTTGTGATTTTTCAACTTCATTGCCCCCTATCATTTGAATGAAAGATGTTGGGTGCAACTAAAAGTTTGAAATATAATCAGAGACTTCAGTTCAGTGGGCAACAAAGGATTAACCCGATTTGCAAGAGGCTGATTTGCGCTTTCTCAATGCTCCGTTTCTTTCTACAATTGTCCGATGGTTTGGGAATCATAATTGCATTGGAGTTAAAATGGGATCTTTTAATAAAGATCCTTTTTACTTTTGTATGGATATTCAAAGTTTCCATATGAGATTGCATTTCACTTTTGCCATTAAATACTTGTTAGTTTTATGGTTTTTACATCTTTTCATTAGGAGTCTTTAAGTTAAGTGCGCACTTAGGCAGTTGTAAATTGGAATGCAAGTTTTACGACAGAAAAAACGTTGACCTACGGGACAAATTGCTTGAAGATCCAAGCAAATTAGCACGCTGCTTCCCGCTTTACATTTGCTGCCGTCTCGAACATCGGCAACAGACAAAAATGCTTTCTTTGCTCATAAATTTTCGTAATCTTATGTTTTCGTATTTGATTCGAAAAGAATGAGTGTGGACAAAAAGAGGCTTACGGAACAGATTTTGCCCTGTTGGCTGTACAGTCGTCGTCAATTAGTCATCAATGATTGCGCAAGACCTAGTGACAAAGATTTAGAGCCGCATATGTTAACCCGCGCCACAGTATATTTCTTTGTAAGCACAACTGCTGTTGGCTCCCCTCGGAGGAGGGGGACCCATATGTTTTCATTTGCCGACGTTCCGCTCAGGACCCATTTGCTCTCTTCGGTGTTTGCATTTGTCTGTTGATGGATGCCTTTAGCATCCCGTGCATCCCCCGGTAAACGGGTGTGAGATGCGTGTCAAGTCGCGGCCCGCGCGGTCGATCGGGCCTTGATTTACCATTTGGCGTGTGCACTTTGCGTGTTACCCGCCATTCCACGCCAAGAGCAAGATTGAGAGCCGAAGCGTGCATGCACGGAACACAAGGTGGCTTAATGGAAGAAATAGCAGAATGGAAAAAAAAACCAAGCTGTTTTCTTCTTGCGTAGAAGCACCATGTGTGTCACCTACACGTCCGATTAATGTCGCACGCCGTGCTTCAGCCTCGGTCACAAAGTTATAAGCTCTTTATTGATTGATGCTATTGTGAGCTGGTCCCACGAGGATGATATTGTGTCGCTTCTGCAGCCGAGCCATTTATCAGAATTACGACTGACACGGCGTTGTGTAGTCAAGAAGTCACTTCCGCAAAGTAGAAAAACAGGGTCAATGTTTTTTTATCTGCTCTAAGTATTAATTGGCAAAAGTGAAATCACCGCCCCAACCTTCTCCCGAAATACGTTCTGCTCTTTTAATTCGATTGGATGCAATTTGTGCCCTTTCACTGGCTTCTCTTTGCCTCTCGGAGCAGAAGCTTTGAACGGGGCATATCACGGTAACAGGATATGATTGAATGACAATGTGTGGCTGAGCAGAAAGGAGCTTGCTAGCCTTTTGAACCTCCGAGCTTGTTAGATCACACGCGTGCCAGCGATTGGTTTCGACAAAGGACATCCGCGAGGCCTGCGAGAACTTTGGAGAAGGGGAATGAGGAAAAAAGGCAAAAAAGCCATTTTATGAGCGGAAAATGAACACAAGTTTCAACTTTTACAATCCCTGCGGGGTGAAACTATGGTCAAAGTGAACACAGAAGACCGATGACTAGGTGAAACTCGAGTAGACTATTAAATAGCATACGAGGACACCATCAAGTAGGACAAATTTGAGCTATTAATTTTTCAATTTCAACTATTCTCCAGAAAAAACACAATTTGTTCCACATCATTTCAGTTTTTCTTGAGTAATGACAAAATGTCCCCCTCTTTATGACAACCTAATCTACCTTACAAACAAACACCATTGAAGTTAAAAACATGTACGTCTTATCTCCAACCCATTTAGACAATCACAGCTAGTGAAGATGGATTAGGCCATCGATGGAAGACATTGGCTGAGTGCTCAAAATGCGCACGGCCAATAGGGTTACAAATCACTTAGGCCCTTTTGGAAATGATCAAAAATATCTCAAAATCCAAATAAAAGCGAGCACTATAAATGCAAAACATCCCATGGGCACATACTTGTTAAGCTCCACTTTTGGAATTACTAAGTGTGAATCCCCACCGAGTGATTATATTGAGATGAGAATTCACAAAACACGGGAATAATGTGGCTATTGTGTGCGCGTAGGCTTGTCAGATGCAAGGCGGATAATACATTGTTTCTTTGTTCTGCCGTTGTGTAGTCAACGTGCATGCACACACACTTGGACCACAACAAAGAGAAATTGGTGAAGTTGGAGAATTGAATGTGTGGTGGTGGTGGCGGGGATGATGCCAAGATTTGGGGACACAATGGTGAGAGATTAGGAACAATGACAAACCCACGCAAGCAGGGGAGTGCATATTAAAACTTCATACACGAATCATCGTTATCATTATTGTTGTATTTTATTCTAGTACTATTGCTGTATTTTCTTTCCCTGATCGGTTCATATCACGGCTTTTAGAAATATTAAAAAATATATATATATTTGTATTTGAGTCACTGTTTTATTTATCTTGGTGAAGTCGTAGGTTTCGACTGCTTTAATAAGTAGCTATTGTGAGCACACTTCGTAAGGGTTAAAAATGTCATTTCCGAGTTTTTCCAGCCAAACAAAAGACAAAAAAACAACAGCCCGGTCCTAGACCACGCACGAAAAAAATCTGTTTATTGGGTTTGCTGCCTCAAGCAATTATCTTGTACTACTATTGCCCCTTGCTTGACTGTTTGCATTTATTTATTCATTCCCATTTAGACACAAATCACATATGCTGATGTCCCCTGAAGGAAAAATGGCAAAGGAGGGGGAAAAAAAAACCTAGCAGAAGTGAAAGAACAAGAAATAAAAAATCACAGGGGCGCTAGGCACTTCGTGTGTTTCAATTGGTCGAGAATTTGAAGCCTAATGGGAGAAGCAAAAGCCAAATAATTTGGAAAATTGCTCCTATTCTGTTCAAATGTATGTGCAGTGAAGCCCAAGTTTAAAACTAAATAATAATGACAGACCACCTCTTCAAGAGGTCTCTGACACGGCGCTCTGCAAGGAACCACCTTAGAACCATTACACATTGAGCTCATGACTTTGTGGTTCCAAAAAAATCATGAAATGGTCCTAGAGTCAGTGAACTCCAGATGTGAACAATCCACTTGACTGGTCCACAAGCAAGCAGGCCAGCGCTGACTCAAATTACTGAGGAGGTCCTTTGGCGGACAAGAGGACCTCCTGAGGACCTTTTATGACTCAATAGAGGCAACTACTCACCGAGAATGGTCTTCTAGGGCAATTTTTACAGACTGGGGCTGGAAGGTCATCTGTTTTGACATCATTGCAGGAGGCGGGTGCGTATTGCAGATCCTTTCTGCTGCTGTCAGTCCTAGCAACCGACACGGCTCTCAATCGAAGTACACGGATGATTTATTTATGTTTGATTGTGACTCCGTTGCTTGTTAAGTGCCCGTGTGTATGGCATTGCTGATCCATCGTCGCCGCATACAAACGCTGCTCACTGTTGTTACTTTGAGTTTATATTCACAGCTGATTGCACGGTATGCATGGGGATTGTTTTGTTCATGTATTATTTCTTCGCAGTGCTCTGCTGGTTTATTGGATACATGTATGGCTTTACCTTGCTACGTATGAATGCTGTTAACTATTCTGCAGCTCTTCAAATACTCTTTTGTATAGCTATTTATTATTAGTTTGCCATATGCTGCTCTGAATGTGCCCGGTGTTTTGCAGCTCCCGTGAAATTTGAAAAGAAAATGGGAGGAGGGATTTTCTTTTAAGGAAAGATCAATAAGAATGATCGGGGTTTTGCTTTGGCATGACCTTGACCGCCTACTGGGACCATGGGCGTAAAAGAAACTTCAAATTATTCAGCAACAAAGTTTGCTAAAGCGTATTGTCAGGGAAAGTTTCTGCTCACAAAAGACCATATGGGATTACGATACCTGCTTGTTATGAGCCCGAGTCCAAATTTGCGCTTGTGGTTTGGGGAGAAAGCGATGAAGCGGAAGCAGAAACGAAGGAGAAGGCCGACAGAGTGAGAGAAAAATCTCCTCTGGTGCTCTTCTGCCAGTAAGAAGCCGTTTTATTATATAATGCTCTCAGAGCTCACATGCTTCTCTGCAAGGAGCGCACGTTCCTCTGCACCTGAAGTCTCACGGTGCCGCGGCTTCATGGTGGGAGAAGAAAGGGATGAGGCGCTCACTTGAGAGCAGAGGCGGAGAGAGGGAAGAAAAGTGCGAAAAGAATTATATCCTCTCATTGCTGCTCTTGTGTCAATTTCAATTGCAGTGAATATATATTCTAGGCGACAAATAATAATTAATATGATGATCATTAAATCTCATTTTGATCCTATATACAAATAAAGACAGCGGTAGCCGCGCTCAGTTGTTTCCTTTTTATTTAAAGACTAATGCAGTGAATCAGAATCTACAGGGCCATATCATAACCAAAAGAAAGAAACGGAAACATTTACAGGAGGTTCACCACTTGATCCAAACCTGTCCACAACACATCCCAGTGGAGTCTATAAGTAGTGTCCTTTCTTTGTCCGTACTCTCCATATATCGTTTGTGCTTTAGAAAATGTTTTTTTTTTCCCCATTGTTAGTTTTTCAGTGAAAATTAGAACACAAGGAAAAAAAAAAAAACGGCAGTAGATATCTAGTAAGAACCAAAAAAACAACAACAACTGCAAGTGCTGATGTCCATTGGCTTCAAATTAAAGCAGCCAAGCAAAGATTGTGACAAGTAACACATGTGATACTATATATACATGAAAGCTCTGCAAATGAGTGAAAGTCGGAAGCTCATGATTGCACTGTTTCACATTCTCTCTGTGGCGCATAGCAATGGAGCGAAACTTGACCCGCCTTGAAAATACCACTGGACTCTTTCATTTATCTCAACTTAGTTTCTTTTCAGTCCAATGCCAGCAATAGAATGGAGTTCCTCAACATATTTGAAAGGAAGATCTTCTCTCAGAGTCACTCTTTTCTTTTTCTTTTTCTTTTTGTCTTGCGCCTTTTATTGCACGACCCTGGAGAAAAAGTGCAATCAACATCGAAAGCCATTTTCTCTTTGAGCACTGGCAAATCCGAAGCACAAAACAAAAGAGATAATCTGCGTTTTTTTCTTTGATGTCACCCTGTATAGCCATGGTTTCATTAAAAAAAAAAAAAAAAAAAAACTCATGGGTGGACAGCAGATATATGAAAAAAAAAAAGGCTAAGCTTCTTTTTCTTTTTTTCCACCCCGCTCTCTAATAGCTTGTAAATCTGAAACACAATGGAGACAAGGTCGATGATAGGTGGTTCAAAGCTGTCCTTGCATAGCACGAAGCCGACTACATACAAGTAATGTTATTGTTCATCTAAATGTGCAAAATGCATAACAATAGGTTGAAAATACAAACAATATTCATCGTTTTAGCTAATATCTTCAATAATATAATCAAATACTGTATGCATGTATTTTACATATGTATATATATTTATATAGACAGAGAATTTTCTTCATGATAATCAACATACGTACAATAATTTCTATCTGTCTTTGTACAACTCTTCACCCTGAACGTTGCACTTCTTTTCACCCCTCGGCTTGTAAGTGGCATGTTGATGATCGTGACAATGCGAATCGTAAGAAAAGCATTATAGGTTCAAAGAAAGAAAGAAATAACATAAGCACATTTCCCATTTGGGATTTAAAATGAGTAGAAATAATGAATAAAAGTACATATTTTGAAATAGATACAGAAGCAGGGGGTGTGCTTAAAAACTAAATACTGTAATTGAAAAAGAATTTAAAAAAATCTAATCAATTGAAAAAATAAAATCGCAAATGGAAATGACTTTTTAATTCAATTCAATTAATCATGGGTAGTAGGAACGGTCATAGTTTGGAGGAGGTGACAAATGCGCTTCATCTCAATGTGGACAAAAAAAAAAAAAAGAAAACTTTGATCTGCAGCATACAAATAAAAATATGATTTGAAGTAAAGCTACGCTGGGCAAGCATCCCCTCGCTAAGTTTCAAGTTGAGGTCCTCAGAAAAGCCCTTGCTAAGTAATATTGCTACATGAACACAATTAAAACTGGGCTGTTCCGAAACCTTGCCGTGCCACGGCTGAGAAAATGTTTGGATTAGGAAGAACCAAAACAAGCGCAAGCAGTGTTCAAGAAAAGAAAAAAAAAAAGCTATCCTGTCACCTTTCACCATTTTGGTTTTTTTTTTTCCAGAAGAGGGGCGAACATCATGCTAGAAAAATATACTCATTTTCATAGAACGACTCAACAAGTCCTCCGTGCCGAGATTACGACATCACACCTCAAGGTCTTCTCCTGCCCCCACCCACACACCCTCAACCACCCACCCACCCACCCACACACACAGCAGCAACAAATCTATCTAAAAGGGCATGTGATACTGAAGGCAGTGTAGCTGGTACTTTCTGAGTGTTGACAATTCTCAACTCAAAACACCAATAGAGGAACACAGAAAAAAGGAAACCAAAACAAAAAGATTTTGGGGGTCACAAAATGTGAAAAAGATGTGCCATCAGTCAGCAAAGCCATCATCACTTAATATATGGAAAAGGCACTTCCTTCCGCAATGTGCCTCGCCCCTCGTTGACTTTTCGCCCCAACTTGACTTTTTGTTAAACGGCATTTTTTTTGGGGGGGACAAAAATCAGCCCCGCCCCCACCACCGAATGACAACCAAAGGAAATAATGAATTAAAACGTTGCTTAGGTTTGAAGACAATTCATTACATTCTTACTTTTTAACCCGTTTTTACATCAGTGCGAACCAAGAAAAAAAGTCAAATCAATTGGACACGAACCTGGCAAAAAAAAAAAATCCCAATAGCACAAAATAGACCATAATGTGTGTCTTAGAAAAGAAATCAATGACTCCTCCAAGTATTCCTTAAACATACCCTTTAGTTACTCCAACATAATATTGACATCTCTAACATCTGAGAATATTTACAAAGACCGCAATAAGGAAAATACCACATGTCAACATTTTTAAGCAGAGATAATTGATTAGCTTTCGGACTCTATTTTTGGAGATAAATGAATGGCGTGTCCACTGAGACGTGTTTTATTGCTATTGCACAAACCCCAACTTATTTTCAACGACGACTAATGGAAGTCTTTTGAATCAAGAAATGAAAGCCTGCGGTCGATGAGATGGTGATGTTCTTTTAAGGATGCCCTGCCCATGCATATACGCCGCGTGCTGTTTGTCATCTCTGTGCTTAAAAAAAATCGTAAATAAGATACAAGCAGGGTTTGATTTGTGTTGGAACAATTGGAAGCCTCAGGACCCGAGCTTTTAAAGTAATGAAAAAATCGTGTGCCAATAGGAACGGCCATTATTAGCATCGATACACTAATAAGATAATGCATTCTTTAATAGGACGATGGATGCAACCTGCTGACTGGACTGAGCAATGGTGAAAGGCTTTTAAGCTCTTCTCACCAATCAAAAAATGGCTAAGCCCAAAATGGTTTGTAAGCTGGCCACATTTTGAGTTCAAGTGACGTTTTATTTCACAAATGGGTCTTATTGATATTAGAAGTGTACTACCAAGATTACAACAAAATCACTTTAAAACCTGACTGGATTAAAACCCTTTTTTTTTCCCTCCACTATTGGGCATTTTGGCATAAACCACTCAAATATAATATTTTGGCAGTACTCTTCATATTATACAGAACATCTTCTCTCCAAATGGTCAGGTTGGGGAGGATACATGTGTTTGATTAGACAGCATCAACGTTTGTAACTTATTTCCTCAAATAGTGACCCTAATAGACAGACTTTAAAAAAAAAAAAAAGTCAACTGCTGAGCTTGTTGGAACTTAGTGGTGAACCAAAACAGCAGCACCTACTGCAAACATGATCTCAGATTATTTACAGTGGCGTCTTACTGAATGTTGTAGACGGGTTCCCTGCGCCGTATTTCACGATCAGCGTTTCTCAGTGATACTGCAGTAATACTCGAACAAACATCATGAGAAATGGGCTCGACTGTTTCTAACGGACAGCGCATTTTGCGTTTTGTATTTGTCACTTTGTCCTTTGCCAAGCCTCCGGTATGTTACTTAGATGAGCAGTTGTTGCAATATTGCAAATATCTTGGGCAGTTAGTTACACGTTGCAATGGACGCAATAAATAGTTGCACTGTCTCCCTCATCAAAAGCACATTTGTTGTATTTATTTATCTATCCCTACCTCAAATGGTAATAACTCTTGGGACTCCCGCGGCAAAGATTAGAACTGGAGCCCTGCAAAATAAGAAAATATACAATGTACAAAGGATAAAGCCCAAGACAAGATTGGGCTGGGTGTATTTGTGGAATAGCATTCTCCTCTCGGCTAAATATTTACGCTAGCATTTTCTTAAAAGCATCATCCCACACCTGAACAACAGCCCCTTTAAAAGTGTCTATATCTCGCTCCTTTTTTTTCTTTTTTAGTTATTGTTTGTTCTCTAAGTTATTTTCTCCAAATCTTCAAACTGTAGTAGATAAACAGAAGCAACGCAACGACTGGGAATTCAAACCAGCATGGACATCATGTTTGTCTGAAAATAAACACGTTTGTTTTTCTTTTTTTCTTTTGAGGAATACCAAAGAAAATGAAAGTTAGATAGGTAGAATTGAAAAGGAGCCAACAAGGGATTAGTGTGAAGTCATCCCCTGCAGTTTGGGCTTCTTATTCAAGTAGGTGGCCCAGTAGACCAAGTTAAAGGTTCCAAAGAGCAGTGGGAAGGCTATTCTGGCGATCCTGTCGATCTTGCTCACGCTGTTAAAGGTTTTCTTGGCCTCTGGGGGCTTGGGCTTGGGCTCCTCCTTGGGCTCGGTTGGAGGTGGAGGGGCGCTTTTGGCAATGGTGGCCAAACCAGGGTCCCTGGCAATGTTGGGAGCGAAGGCTGTAGCAGTGGCGGCCGGGTACGCTGTTGTGTTGTTCTTTTTCAGCATGGACTCCTTCTTCTTCTTTTGCTGAGTTGGTTTGATGAGGAAAGAAAAACAAAGAGAAGGATCAGCGTATGGCCGCCATCCAACGGGCCAATATTTAATAACATCCATTCCTTAACAATGTTATCATGAAAAAAAATGCCTGGACAGTTAACGAGGGGTTTTCAATCTCCAGTCATAAAATGGCTTTTGGAATAAGACCAAATTAGAAGTCAGACAGTGTCACAGAATGGATTCTTGATTGTTTTATTTTTTTAGTAGTTTGCCTCTAAACACTTTAATTGGTCCTACATCCAAATTTGGCGAAAATGACACATTTCCATAATAATGTGTCATTGTTAAAATGTCAATTTGATTAAAGAGCAAATCATGAGGCTTGCATCATGCTGTAATTCTTACAAGAAGATGAATAATGCTCAAAGCTGACATTGCGTCATCAGCAACCTAATGATTCATATAAATCAATAAGTGTGAGGAAAAAAAAAAAAAAAAGCGTTGCGCCGCTAAATGCTGCTCACGGACAAGTGGAGCAGAAAGCACGAGATGAACACTAAACTATTAATGTTCACGTCATGTTACACAAATTGAATTTTCTATGCGATGACAACTGAATGCTTCCCAGCTTGCTGCTGCTGCTGCCGCCGCCGCTCCCACAGCAGTTAAGCGCTAACTGCCCCCCGTGTGCGAAAAAGTCTGCAGCGTCCTTTCTCATCTGACACCATTTTGCAAACCAATCGAAACCCGCTCCACAAATCTCGTTGAAATAGACCTTAAGACTCGGGAAATGAGGACAATTTATAATGCCATTACCTCGCAGACTCTCCCCCTGTGATTCAAGCAGTTTAGAAAGAAAGTAAGATCACAAATACCTTCTCTGGCACCACGCTTTTTCCATCCCAGGCGTAACCTCTCTTGGTAAAATAGTTGACGGTGGCAAACTCAATTAGGGCGGAGAAGACGAAGGCGTAGCACACGGCGATGAACCAATCCATAGCCGTGGCGTAGGCCACTTTGGGGAGCGAATTCCTGGCGCTGATACTGAGGGTAGTCATGGTCAGGACAGTAGTCACTCCTGTAGACCATAGCACAAACACAAATTAATATGTCTCCATGGTAACCTCCATGTCGGCCTAATCAGTGACCTGTCCAAACAATCAAAAAATAACCTGGAAAGCTCCGATTAACACTTCTGCATACATCTAAATAATTCATGTGGGAGTCGTAGCTCTTCTACTCGAGCGTGGACTCGCCATACATTTGTACGAATCTATCGGAGCAGCTGTGCGCCCGTGCAGCTCGTTCTTTTAATAGACTCGCAAAAGGTGGAGATGTCCCCAGATGCAGCCGCAACATGCGGTTGTCCTCAGGGATACTGCGGCTGACGAATTGGAGAACATCCCGCATAGCTGTGCAAAAGAAAAATGCAAAAGCTATGCAAAATAATAGCTGCCGCATGTTGTCCACACTGCCCAATCAGTCACTGACTACATTAGCAACCGTGCAGAGAATCAGAGCAAGTGGGTCGAGGGCAGTTGTAGTCAGGCTTCCATACAGAATGGAATAGTGCAGATGTTTACACAGCAAATAACATGAGCCATTGAGCAATTTCAGGATGTGAACAGATGGCTTGTACAGGTAGAAATATGAAACATGACATAATGACAACTCCCATACGCATATTGTACACATATTCTACATACGTGGTGTGCACTCAAAGGGATTGCCCACATTCTACAATCATATCTGAACATGGTTAAGCCGTTTGCTGTACTGGTTGGTTTCCCCTAATGTGCATCTTATTATTATTATTATTATTATTATTATTATTATTATTATTATTATTATTATTATTATTATTATTATTATTATTATTATTATTATTATTATTATTATATATTGACAAAACCATGTAATTTATTTTGCTACACATTTCAAAAAAACACAGCCAATCATTTTTAAAGGTGAGCACAGATTATCTAATAATATAATCTAATATAATCTAATAATAATTATTAATTTATTCACACTGGACCAAAAAAAAAACCCATGGCTGTTCTCTAGTCTCATTTTGAACAGTCTGTTTTATTATACACAAAATGGCTAATGGTTCATTTTCAGGCTATCAATTCATTCATGCATCTTTCAACTAACGCAATAGCATTAAAGCTGCGCCGTTTTAATTGGAACTAGATTTATTATTACTCATATGATTGCCCTAATTGTCATTTATAAATGCATATTTACAATTCATGAATTTGTTTAATAGCAGCGGGGTACGGTGGGCCCATTGCGACAAAATACCCCGATCCAAATATCTGTCGAAATATCAGTTTGCTTTACAGTATGTTTATTTGGAAAGCATTTGGAGGATGTCTCATCTGCATCCATTCTGATGACACAAGCGGTAAAAGCATGAATCACGCGCTCCTCATCCTCCCACGCTTGTTTTCACATGCTTTTGGATTTGCTGGTGACATGAAGCATAAAGTATGATTACCAATCAGAGCCAAATAAGTGATTAGTCACTTAACCAGAACGAAACAGGGACCCCTCTGATGGATTTGCGACATTTGCATAGCTGGTGCACGGGTGCATGGTCATGCATTTCCCACATTTGTTATGAATCAAAGGGAATAAGTAAGTCATCATTATTTATTTAGCTTTCTGCAGTCTCTTCTGCATGTTTGATTTTTTTTTTTTTTTTTTTACATCCAAAACAGATTCTAAATTGATTGGAAAAACTACATTGTACTGCTCTAACCATACAATTAAAACATCAATATGTATCCCTTCCCTCAAGGAACTTGAACACTAGTGCTCTTTCCTAATGAAGGGAAGTAAAATAAAAAAAGTGACATTAAAATTCCAGACTCGGCACTCATTCCCGCATTTTCTCCGCATCCTCAGGGCCTTCAGTCATGTGAGACGGAACAATTATTTCCCTCTTTTCTTTTCTAATTACCATTGGAGCTGTTGTAGGCTAACAAAGGCGACTGCCTAACAAGGACGAATGTAACTTTTTGCCAATTTGTTTGTGGGAGAAGTTGAGGAATGAATGAGGGAGGGGCGGGCGGGGGTGGGACGAATGGACGGCTCCACACTCTGTTTCCCGAAAACCCCAATATAATATGTAATACGTGTGCAATGTGAGTAAAAGCAGCAGCTTGCTTTGTCACAATTTCTTAAGAGTCGCCGTGGCGCCACAGCTCATGTAGATAGAGTGCCAAAGCGTTTCCCGCTGGCGCGCATCCAGCGCTGAGCTCCTGTGCCAGCAATCATGTGTGCTAATGGTCGTGCCAGGTACAACACAGCGCCACCTCTCATATTGTTTCTCCACACATTAAATAGATGGATGGCCAATGTATTTAAACTTGGACATGAGTGGATTTGGAGATGAATGCATGTGCCAGGGTGGAGGTGGATGAAGGCCTGCCGTGCATGCGTATTAGGAAGTGCGCATGGGAGGCGAGTGCACGCATCAGTAGGTGTCCTCGGAATGTTGTCAATCCCTCCGTTTGCAGAGTAAATCATTTAATTTTGTGGGGGAGGATGCAGGCTGAACACCCCCGAGTATTACGCAAGTCCTCATAAAAAAAAGCCAATCATATATATTTTACTAGTTCTGTCACCATGGAAACAAACACTCCTCCATTGTCTTATTTCAGACAGACAATCGGAGAAGCATTTTTGTGGGAAATTACAAAATAAGCTAAACGTTAGCCTTGCGTATTCTTTTTCTTGTTGTTGTTGTTAACGTGTGGCGTCTGACATTATAGAAATGGGTTAAGATGTTAAATATATCGTGTGCTCCCGCTTAGACCTTCCGATTGTTATTCCATTTGTCTCATTCTTCCTTCAATTATGACGGAACGCTATTCATTCATTGGCGCATTTAACAATCCTCATGCCACATGTAAACCCGCAGTAAGGAATTTATTGTACCAAACGATACGGCTTTGTGTCATCATTGCGAAAAGGGGTGCCATCTTTAAATTCATTTTCACAATGTAAATTGTGATCAGTAACTCTACACAGTCTTAGAGCTGTGCCATCATTTCAGGCTAAACAGTTTCCGAGTATTACACGACAAATTTGAGGTTTTAGGTGATACATTCAAGCGACTATTTTACAGCTGCTTCAGGCAAGGACATGTTTGACTGCAGGCAAGCAAAAATCAAATGCGGTGCAAATAGCGTGCACTCATTTAAACACCTTCTGACACAATCTTGCTAAGATTGACAAATTTGATTTTTGATCTTCGTTTGTGTGAATAAATTGCAGATTAAAAATAAAAATCAATTGTTGTCTCTGTTCCTGTGCGTTAATGGCCATTCTGGATTTCCTAATACGAACCAATAAATGAAAGCAGTTTGATTGTCGTCGAGATCTCAACTCCAAGTGTGATCCATCGCTTACGATGGTGCGTGTTAATTACTGATCTGACTGATATTCTCTCCCCCGCTTGGGTTCTCCCCCCTCCCCCTGAGCACTTGATTGCGTACCCTTGAAATGACAACGTTCAGTTAATCCCCACTCAGCTACTGGATCGCAGCCACGCAGAACTAATCGCTGTGGGTGAGAGTGGACCTTCAGAGAAAAATGGCTGTACTCGCTACTGCTCTCTGCCTGGTCGGTTCTGGCCAAATATTTGCCACTGACGGTGATTTGACTGAGTGTGTTACCAATTAAACATGACAAGCAAAATGTGGAATGAGGTCAAAAGAACAGTTAGAAGTAGGACAGGTATACTACTCATTGGCCCAACGGTCCATTTCTTCTTACCAGACTGAACGTCTCTCTGTAGAAGCATTTCCTAGCGGCCTCAATGAAAAATAGTTTCTCACCAAAGTGGAAAAGTTTGTTTGGAACATTTGTGCTAATCCGATGTTTATCAGCACAATGATACAGTAACTAAGGCTACCTACTGCTGTGTTTGGAAATTGCCTCAGGCTTGATTTGGTGAGACGGAGCTTTCTCGTCGCATGATTTAAACCATGTTTTTTTTTTCTTTCCCTCGTTGCTGCGTTTGCTCACGTTAATGAGTCTGGATGCATTGGTGGCGTCGACACGTCTGATCACAGAGCACAAATTAAGCTTAACAGCGGTGCATACTTTGATTTGTGGCGGAAAACAAAGGCAGGGTGTGCTTTGAATAAGAATGACATATACCTAAGCGACTAATGTGGAACTGCTCTTTTTTTTTTATTAGATTTCTTTGGGGTGATCCAAAGAACTTATGTTTTAGACCCCGAGTTGGCAAAACTCATTCCGTTTTACATGTGGAAGATGTGAAGGTAGTGGATGTTCTAAGCACCCTCATCAGTAATGGACATGAAAAGTTAATGCTTTTGAAATCTTAATCAATAGCCAAATGCATGTTAGCGCGAGCGATGCTTGCACTCAACTCATTTTTCAATCGCTTTCGTCTTTTATCAGAAAGAAGTAGGAGCCGTGCTCGACTACGCTTGTATGTCAACAGGAAGACGTGACATTCAAACCGCGACTACTCATAAGTACTTCTGTTCCTCTTCATGTTTAACACGGTTTTCCTTTTTACATGATTAATGCAAACATCCATGCAAGTTACTCAAATGCAAATTGAATATACATTAGCAGAGCACTTATAATTAGCTTCATTCTGATTTCAACTCTCATAAAAAATATATATCCTAAATAAGATCTTGCGCGTAACAAGACAACATTTTAGCTACCGTGATTTTCGGACTATAAGTCGCGTTTTTTTTTCATCGTTTGGGTGGGGTGGGGGGGTCGACTTATACTCAGGAGCGACTTATGTACATATATATGGTTTTTTTTTCCACTTTTTTGGGCATTTTATGGCTGGTGCGACTTATACTCCGGTGCGACTTATACTCCGAACATTACGGTAATATCTTAGTTTATGGTTACATTTTAATAAACCAGAATTGTCTTTCTAATGATTCATTCATTTTTCTACTGACTTCTTTGAGCATGGCATTCATTATTCTGCCATCTCAGAATAATACATATTAATTACATGAATGACCTACCTTGTGTGCTGCGGTAAAAATGTGTGTGTGTGTGTGTGTGTTGTGTCCATATGCTGCGTTACCCCCTTTGCTATCCCGCTGTGCAAAAAACCAGCAGTGATTGCATGCGGAAACACATACATGACCTAGATACTTTGGATGTTTAAATCCAATCAGCGCCACCCACCCTCGCTCGCTCGACACGTGTGACGAGGGGCACAGGTAGCTGCCATACACCCTCACAAATAATTTCACACCCCAGAATATTGCAGAAAATGCTAGGTTGAAAGAAAAAAAAAAATAGCTGCAAACTCAGATGCTTGTGCAAATGTTTCAGTGAAAGTGGGCCAAGGGAAACACTGAAAGAGGGGAAAAAAAAGAAAGGAATGAAAGAAAAAGAGGGAAAGGAGTGTCGCGTGAGGTAACTCAAGGACATTCCGCCTGCTGCTGTGCTACAGAGCATGCTGCAGACTAGCAAGCAAGAGCTTTCCTTTTGGCCAGTGTTATGTAAGAACTGAATGTGACAGACAGATACACACACACTAATGACTACACACACACACACACATAGGCACAAATACACACTCAGAGCTTAAACACCATTTTTGCCTGAAATTTCACCGCAGCCCCGACCGATTTAAAGCTCCTCCGCCTTCATCAGTGCAGAATGGAATAGAATAGAAATATCTTGTCGCATTGTGGCTTTAATAGGCAATTCAAAGATAAGCTTAAATATGTCACGTAGGCTCCAAGGCAATGGTTGGGGGACACGTGTGATATGCCGGGAATATGCTGATTAGCTTCGGTGCAGTGTGTCAGATGAGGAAGATCGATACAAGTGAGTTGCCAGGCAACCAGCGGAGACTCCAGGAAGTCGCCACGCACCAGCTATTTGTGAGCAGCTAGTTCTTGCTAATCTCCATGCTTTGTTTTTGGAATCATTTCCAGCCCATGAATGAATGAGAAATAAAGAAAGAAGGTACTAGAGGACTCACCAAAGACAGTCCTGGCAGGGACGGACTCTCTGTTGAGCCAGAAGGACACCTGCGAGAGGATGACTGTCATGATGCAGGGCAGATATGTCTGAATTACAAAGTAGCCAATTTTCCTCTTCAGGTGGAAGTGGGTCGTCATCACCACGTACTCGCCTGCGGAGCAAACGGGAAAATGTCAAGGATCGTATTTTAGTGCAACCTATATGACTTTGACTTCCAAATGATATGCCTTGAGAATCGGATGGCTTGTTAAATGTATTTGGGTGGTTCTCAGAAAGTGTGGTCCAACCAGATGGTCAAATGCTGACTCACTCTGAAAATAATTAGAAGAACCATGTCTAAACAAGTGGGATTGAGGATTCTATTTGTGTTGTCAGAGATTGATTGACCGGCCGTTGTTGCGCGACCCTTTAATGGGATTCAAAAACCGAAATCATTGTCGACAGCCTCGGAATTATCTGGCTTATTTCATTATTCATTTTTGAAAGATGCTTGGCCATTGCAACTTGGGTGCTTGTCACCCCCTCCAAAACTGAATGATTTGGGGGTAGTCCGGTCTTAATCACTCTATCCAGCCCATCCATAATTGGTGACCAGATGACCCATTTTGCACAGTAACTCATGTTTGCCAGTATCAGTAGTGGTGGAAAAAGCAACTCGAATGGCCTGTAAGAGAATTGCAAATCTAGGGCATGGCCTGTCATTTCTCCAAAATGAAAAATGGATGCTTTTGACAGAGACATCAAATTGTTTCATTTTGAGTACATCCTAAAACAGTGTTTGTGCGGTCGGTGATGACAAAAGTAAGACAAATGTTTCCATGTCAGAATAGGGCAATGTAAACTTGGTCACTTTTATCCTGATTCATACACACTATAGTTATATATAATGCAAATATTTTCTTGCGCAACATTTACGTTGGCATTTTTATAATCGGACCAGAAGAAAAAGTCACACATGATCCAATACATCATTTCTTTCTGCGGCATTTGACTGTGCTGCTGCACCATCTTTAATTTAAACCAAAATGCCACATACCTGTGCTGGATAGCACCACTCCAGAATCCACGCTCTGTCCCATCAGATCATACTGGTTTAACCTCGAACCGTCATCTGCCACCACCACAGACAGGTTGGCCCCTTTGGTCCACACATACACCACTTCTGCTCGAGTGTAAGCATCTAACAAGGGACGAGAAAAAAAAAAAAAATCGATTATCTAGTATGTGTAGATGTAGCCCTGCAAAACTAGCCTCATTTTTGGGGGATTTGGCGTTATGTCACATCAAGTCGTCCTCCAACTTTATAAGGACCACAAACGCACACCATCCCAACAGCATGGCGTGACCTCAAAAGAGCCAAGTCAGTGTTTTCTTGCCTACGGCCAGCCAACCTGTCAAAACTGCAGTGTGCCTCGACCACTGCTGAGGAAAGGATGGTCTCGCTGCAGACTGCAGCAGAAGGCAAAGAGCTAAACACTGAAATATTTAGCGACTGGATTCAATTTAGAGACAAGTCGGGGCTTGGTGGGTCCACGGGTGTCGGCCGAAGAAGGGTCCTCTCGCTCGTGTTGCTCGGATGTCCAACAATTGCCAAGAGGAGCGTGCAGCCTTTTTGCTCATTGGCTATTCTTGTTCTCCATCATTCTTGTTACGGCGTCTTCGAGCACAAGGTGTAGGCATATATAGTAGCTGTTAGCAGTGAGCAGCTCCTGAGCTGCTCTGGAAATTTTTCAAAGAGCGCTGCCTTGGATAAACACAAGGTCCACACGTTGCTTGCCTGCCAGCGTCTGGCAGAGACTTCCATGGCCTGGCAGGGTCAAAGAAGACCGAGGGGGGGGGCTTTGCGGACACTTCCTCTGGGAGAACATCTGCTCTCATGTTGTCGTTCCTTATCGCTCATGCTTCCAGATCATGATTCATCCGTCTATCTGTTTTCTATACCACTTATCCAGCACAAGATCAAGACATGAGCTGTAATCTGTCCTAGATGACCTTCACGGAGATTTCCAGGCAAGTTAGGTCATGGGGAAAAGCCGAGAAGAAGGAACGCCATCGTCTTCTTCTTAGATATCATCTTTAATCCAAAAGACTTCCTCCTCTGTTCTAAATTAGGGGAGGAGAGCCTCTATATTTATAGTTTCTATCAAAGGCAGTTTCCAAAGAAGCTTCCAAGCCGCTTAAAACACCCGATATTTATCAGTATGTGCCTTTCACACAAAATCGTGTGAAGTCGGATCTCGGAGTGACTGTGTGCATTCTGAAATGGGACGAGTGACGTCCAAATGGAATGAATCACTTTGCGTAACAATTTATGTTCTCCTAAAACGTATGTAGATGTTGTGTCGTCTCCAGAGAGCACTTACAGCTGCCAAACTTGAGTGGGCAGGCATGGGCGTCCATTGGGAAGTCTTCAAGGTGCATGGGGCATTCAGCTCTCACAGTCAGCCTAAAGCACGACAAGATGATTAGAGATGCAAACAAGAACATGTGGTGTACTCTTTTTGTTTGCTTCCAGTCTATCGGAGGCTGTCAAACTGTGTCTCTTCCTCTGAACTGCAGCAAGGTTCTTTTTTTTTTTTATCCCTCTGAGCTTCTCTTTTGTGACAGCTTGCAGAAAAACAGCATGTCAGGCCAGTCGTGACACGCTAATCTTTCATCCGTCCCCTCATCCCCCTCATCTGTGCCCCCCCCCCCCCAGTAAACATGCTAAATGTCCTGCAATCCTTGCTTAGTGCATCATACTGTGCATTGTGGACATTTTCACCAGTATCCTTTTTGATATCTTCCGAAACGGACGTGTATCATGGCGACGTACCTCATCGTGTAGAGCAGAGTGCCTTCCTCTGTGATGCGTAGCAGTTTGTTGGGCATGGTCATGTTATGGGCCACAGACTTTTTGCCGTTATGAAAGAACGTGTCGGGCGTCCAGATTTTGCTGGCCATCAGGTTGTTGAGACGCAGCACGGCCATGGGACCTTTGAACTTTAACCTCTCATCCTTCCAGCTCTGTCTGAAGAATACATCAATGGTGTACTCCTGCAATGGGATAAAAGGACAGATGGAGTGTTGACGCCAGTCTCTGTAAATTTAAACCTAGAGTAGTTTTTTTTTTTTTTTTTCCTCTTTACCCCCACGTCTTTACCCTTTGACAAGCTCTCAGTTTGACTCTGACTTTCATACGCTGGCCTCGGCCTACTTTCCCTGCTGGTAGCTGTCTCTTCATGTTAACGGCTTTAGCCAAGGATTTAGTATGTGGAGGTGCTCCGCCTTGTAGGTAACGAAACAGAATGCCTTCCTGGTTCAAGCGTATAATCACTGACTCTTTACAAAAAAAAAAAAAAACATTCTGGAGTTTTTCTTAATAGGCATGATGTGTCCAGTTGCATATGGTGGCTTGACAAATTAAGCATTATTCCGTTTCCGGTCATCGGGTACATTGGTAGGTTCGCAAATTGTCACGAGAGAGCCGATTTTCCAAGCAAGCCAAATTGGAATGGTACCAAAAAGAAAGTGCCCGAGCGGATTTTGAAGCAGGCTCGTGACTCGAGTTGAGAAACAATCTGAATGGTTCTACACAGCTACTCAGCACAGTAAAGTGAGCCTGTGAAAATTATAGGGCAGCCACTCAGCCTCAGTGAGATAATGACTAAGAATTGAAAAAGAGAAGGTAATGGACGAAGGAAATTGTGTGGAATTGTCCCTCAGATGTTTCATCTGGCCTGCATGTCAATTAAAAAAGATGATGTCAAAAGTAATGCCCGCATGCTCTTAGCAGATGAGTAGTGGTTGGATAAGGTGAATTGGTTATAAGCAGGTGAGGGCTCAATGGAAAATATCTTTTTTTCTCTTATCAAATCTTGCTTTTGATTACATTTACATTTTTGCAGACAAAATAGAGCCTGCCATGTTTGTGTTACTGGGATTTGCGCATGGCTTGTTTGGCAAGCTCACATAGCTCGTAAATCCTCCAGTTCAATTGGAATATAGTATCATGTATGATTTTTCAACTAAATTCTCAAGAGACTGTGTTAAGCTGATGTGGGGTTTGCTCTAAAGTCATTTGAATGTAATATTTTGACTCCGGCAAGCTAACAAATCACACACTGAACGTTAGTGGTCACGATCGTCGCATGCAGAGGGGGCGGCGCTGGCATTTATGCCGGCTCGGATTAGTTACCGTAGGAAAGCAAATACATATCACATGAGACAGTTTTATTAATACAGCACCAGTTTGTGAAATGAATCATGGCATGGAGACATCTCTCTTAAGGCTAGGAGGAGACCACTACCGGGTCCCCAAATAGTAATGAAGAGGATAGAGTGCAGGAAGGGAAACTGGTGACATTTACACAAGCAAAAAAAAAAAAAGAAGCTTACCATGTCATGGTCCGAAACTGGCCCGATACTAGTCACGAAAATGTCAGTCTTGACTTCAGTTACACGCTCTGTTGAAGCAGGAAATTGGCAGGGTGAGTGGCATTCATTAGCCCCCCCAGACTACCTGTTAATGCAAGACCACCTGGCTTGGGCCCCCCGATCCATTCAACACACACAAACAGCATCATAAAAAATGGCCCATTTTGGATGTCAATAAGCATTTTTGCTAGTATTGGCTTCAGTGTCAGCTCCATTATGTGCACTGTTCAATCTCCTCATAAATTTGCACAGTGCTGCAAATAAAGCCACTGTGCTCGCATAACATTTGATGGGCTTTACTTTGCGAATATCCCTCAACCCTTCTGATTTCAAAGTCACTTTTGAACGGTATGAACTTCATAGCCGTCATTTGAATGTCTGCCGTAGAGCATCAACGCAAACCTGTCTTTCACGCAACACTTCACACTCAGTAGTTCCCTAGTTTCAGGGCAATAAAGTGGCCAATAAAATGGCTTCTTTTGGGATTGCAAGCACTGGCGGAGCTAGGTTTCTTTTTACTTGGGGGCAAGGGACCCCCTTGCCCCCTCTAAATTCTTAAAAAAAAAAAAACATTGATAAAGATTCTTTAAATGTTGTCTACGGTGGACAAATTGGAGAAAAGGACCCTAAAAGGAATCTTCTGTCACTTAAGGCTATTTTCATATTTGTCACAAGAAGCCACCATTGTGTATGGTGCATTGTTTTGGTTACGGACCTCCTAGTCCCGGCCTCAGGCGGTTGTCATAGCCATCCAGAAGGCTGTCTAGGATCTTGGTGAACACTGTAGTGTTGTGCTCGCTGTCCTGCCCAGAGCTGCCAAAAGCGGGAAAGAGCATGTCAAGTCATGGCCAGAAAGAGCGCAACTGGCGTCGCGACCAAAAAAGCCGACTCATGTTTGACAACAATGAGGAGGATCTCTGCAGTTATGATGGAAGAAGTGCACAATAGATGATGACGCACGTTAAGAAGACAGAAGAAGTGGACAATAGATGATGACGTACGTTAAGAAGACTCAATTGCTATTCAGTGCTGTGTTCGTGTTTCCAAAGTCCAAGAGCATTTGACATTCATCAAGGACTGTAGGACTAGTTAAGCGTTTTCTATCTAAAAATAAAAATGAAGGTCACAGCAAGGCGAGCTTTCTGAAGGCAAAAGTGAAAGACTGCTTATAAAAAAATAAATAACATACACGTTAGATACCTTCAAGGGAAAAATATTTCCGTTATAACAACAAATGTTTAGTCCGCTACTTCCTTTACCTCAATGAGTTCTTCCATTCTACCCCTGTGTGGTTTACCGTAATTTTCGGACTATAAGTCGCACCGGAGTATAAGTCGCACCAGCCATAAAATGCCCCCAAAAGTGAAAAAAAACATATATATGTATATAAGTCGCTCCTGAGTATAAGTCGCCCCCCCACCTAAACTATGGAAAAATAAAACGCGACTTATAGTCTGAAAATTACGTTAATAGAGATGCGTTTGCAGGCATTAAAGCCATTTTTATGTCGAGTGTATAAAGCGGAATGCGCCGCCCATACCCACGTAGCCACAATCATGGAGAAATTGCAATCCATTATTAATACCTTAATATGGTCTTTCAGACCACCGAGGCCCTGTGCAGGACTTGAACATAAAACAAAATGCTTCAAGCCAAAACTCTCACCGGTGACAATGGGGTATGAATATTTCAGATATTTACTCGTCGCGGCCGGGAGCACCTGGAATGTTTGTGTGCGTGCATTTGCATATCTATCTATATACCATACCCGAATCAATGCATATGTGTATATTTGCGCTGATAACCAGGAGCACATCTCCCGCAATGCAGCCGAGCAATCATAAGCCCCCCGTTTTTTTTTTTTTCCTCCCTTCATTCTTACGCCAATGGCAAAAGGCTGGCTCCCCCGCTAAATAAACAGCCAGTGTTTGGAAACAAGCTCTTCTCGCCCAACACGTCCAAGGAGAGGGAGAGGTCATTGAGACGAGTTAGCGGGCGGACCCGACGCAACAGAAGGGAAGTGGGAAAGCGTGGCGGCTGTGGGCGGGGAAAAGTGGCAAGCGGAGGAGCATGTGAGGATAAAAAAATAAAGAAAGCTTTCATAGAGGACAAAACATAAATGAAGGCAAGAGATGAGGCGGGAAAGGGTCACGGAAAGGTGAGCGAGACAGAGGGGAGAAACGACATGAGGCTCACCGTCAAAGCGAGGGGATTGAGGCTGATTGAGTGCGAGCTGCGGGACATTTTGTTTTCTAAATACAGATACTGCCGGATTTTTGGAAAGCACTGCTTGGGCAGCCATCAATTCCCCATCATTTGTCCTCATTCTCTTGTAGAATAACAAAACAATGATGATAATAAAGGCGATATTGGATACAAGGTGAAATTAGGGGCTGGCTACAATACACCTCAAGCCCTCACCTCTATTTAATATTCCTGAAATGGTGCCAGCACGATCCCATAACGCCGACAGCCTGAATAGTTCTACTGGGGCTTTTCCATTCTATTTCCATTAAGACATTTTACATGAGACACTCAATAGAATACTAAGAAATCGAACTAGACACAATTTCTAACTCGCCGTTCACCTTTATGGTGTTTTGATTACTGCAATGTAATATACGAGTGTTAATGTCAGCATTGGTCGAAATATGTTACGACGGATTACATTCTCGCATCGTTTCGTGCACACCAACATTCCAATGTTGCATTGGCTAGGAAAAGATTAGCTCACATTTCCGGTATTTAAATGTATTCATTTTTATGACATACTTTAGTGTAAAAGTGGGAATTTAATATATGCGGTCATCCCTATAGATATCGTAGTGTAGTCAGCTACACGATGCATGGTGGAATTATTTGTTGCTCGTCTTCCACCATGCTAGTTGGGCTACATCATATTTCATTTGACGGAATAAGATGAACATGTTCTTATAAATTATAGTCATTAGCAGCCGGTATATAGAGAACTCGTCAATAAATGACTTAGACAGCCATCCCACTGTCAGATGCAGATTTACACGCTTTGCAATGCGGCTCTTGCGTTTACGTGGCAAAGTCATGGCGATGAAAATAAATAAAGCAGGCGGAAAAAGGCGCTCAGGGAGGACTACATGTTTAGCAGCCAGGGGGGGCCTTCTTCTTCATAAAACATTGTGCACCATCCCCATCTACAGGTCAGCAACAGTGCCGCTCAACATTGATGGTCTCGCTCGCTCCCCTTTTCTCCAAGCTGCTGTACATCCCATCAAGATGGTTCTAATTAATGACATTTTTTTTCCAGGGAACTCAAAATCTTGTACGAGACATCAAAAAGCAGATTGGATTATGCTGCCGGTCGATAATTATGCTGCAGTGGTGGCTTTATATTAGATGTCCTCTAATGTAGAAACAAAGGAAATTGGACTCGTGACGTCAATGCCTGGCAATCATTCACATCAACATGCAAGGTTGTTTTTTTTGGAGTCGGTGTAAATTGTTCAGCCAGGCCGCAGCTTCTCCAAATGAATCGACGTCGGAGTCGACTGTGACACTTTTGGTGAATAATTCACGGCCAGCCCTGATTGATCCTCAACAAGGCGCGCATCTCCTGCAGTTGGAGCAGCTGAAGAATTCCAACTGTAGCTTTGCCTCACTGGCAAATGTCTCCTTGAGCCACTGTTGGTGTTTCATGGCACAATTACGCACAATAATCCAAGCAGTTGAGTCCGATTATGATGTCATCACATCCAAATATGAGCACAACTACGTCACGCTGTACCCGATAAAGTCACCTGTGACATTCAGCGTGACTTTTTAAAATGTAACGCCATGATGACACGCCTCGTGGCTATTTTAGCTCCTTATCTCGGAATAACAAGCGTGGAGGTGTCTTGTGGGAATGCCCCACTTTACAACCCCAGCAGATCTGCTCCAAACCATCAAGAAGTAAGAGCACAAAATATTTGACAGCGCTCTTTGCCATCCAACAACCAATACAGCCATTCATGCGTATATATATATATTTTTTTTTAAGAAAAGAGCATTATATTCATGATTACCTTTTGGCTCCCAGGACGATGTGAGCTATGAGCAAGCAAGCCCCCAGGCACAGCGAGGCCACGCTGCGCCGTTCCCACATTGTTGAATATGAAGACCTTTCGCTGCTGGAGGTCAGAGCAGAAAGACACGCACGATCAGAGTGAGGTTAGGAATCATCGCCACGCACGCACACGTACAATTAGACACAATCCGACAATCTTAAACAATTAGATTGCGGTGGTAGCACTTGTGCACCGCCTCTTTCCTTTTTCCCCGAACCTGCAATGTGAACGAGCGCCGTACCGCAATATCAAACCCTCAACACCCCCCCCCCCTCTCTTTTCCTCCCGTCTCTAAATAAAATAAGAGCATTTGCTTCCTCCTCAGTCAATAAGACGGGATGTTGCTCCTCATGATGCAAGCATGCACACACACACACACACACACACACACACACATTTCATGGATGTGCTCTCATGAGTGTGCCTGAATTACTTACAAATAACACCACAAAATTATTTGTTATAAAGAATGAAGTAAATCCTCTGGCTGACAAGGATTTACAGACTGATGCAGATTATATAAAAGGGAGAAAATCCCCCCCCCCCCCTCCCTCCTAAAAAAAAAAGACAGAGTACACTTTCTAAATTACCCCATGCCCCAAATAATACCCCCTTTTCTGGAAACGCCACAATGTTATGTGGCATGAATCTAAGTAGGTGCCGGGCTTGAAGATTTAGCATGCAACTGGCATCACTACAAGGCTGCTCCGTGCATGCTGATCCGGTTTGCGCGTAATGAAGCGACGCGCGCTGTTCCGGGCGCTGGCCATGGGGCTGAATTGTCTCCAGCCACCTCTCGCTTCCATCTATCTCGACGCCTTACTCCCCAAGTCCTCATTTTCCTCCAAAATGAGAACATCTCCTTCCACCACAACCCCCGCCCCAAAAGCCTCAACTCACATCGTCTAGCATCCAAAACGAGGGTAATAAATGAGACACTTACAGCAGATGGGCTCCGAATAGACGCTTGTATCCCCCTTCTCAAACTTTGAATATCTTCCTTAAGCCAGACTGGTAATTAAAAAAAATGATAAGGGGGGTGGGGGGGTAGAAAGTAAATCCTGTGTGATCTCACATCTGACGAATTCTAGCTGGAGGCTGCTGGAGACGATATGTATGCAGGTCTCTCTCTCTTCTCCCTCCCTCTCTCTCTCTCCCTCTCTTTCTCTCTCGCTCTTGCTGTCTCGCTCGCGCTCTTCCTCTCTTTCAGTCAACTCTCATCACAAAAATGAAGGAATAATAATTAAGCCCACTCCAAAGTATAAATGCGCTCCACCTTGCAAGGCGCGCGCGCTCAACACGTCCATAGGAGGGTGAATGTTAGGATTTGATGTCAGATTACGCGAGACCGCCCCTTTCATACTGTATGCAGCACTATTTAACTCCCGCTGCTGTAATCTCTTTGCAAGTGTAGCTAAATATAACACAAATGAGTCGGATTCCTTATTATTTCTCACTGCATTATACTGCGCGCCCTCAAGGAGGTGACATGCATGCACGCGCCTCTAAAAAGACACCCCTCAGTGCAATTTAAATAAGAGTGTCGAAAGAGACAGCAGCGGCTCACCAGTTTGCGCCGACGTGACGTGCCTCCGCTGTTTTCTTTCTTCCCGCAATCCAAATTAAATCCTGCACGAATCTCTCTGCGTGGCGTTAAAAAAAATATATCTGGAGAGAGTGAATAGGCGTGAAAATAGAAGTGTGTGAGAGGGGATGGAGTGAATGTGCCGCTGCAGTCGCGCCACTCCACACTGAGCGCGCCGAGCTGCGTGCATCTGCAAGGGAGGGAGAGGGGGAAAAAACGGGCTCGTCGACCAACCAGCCAGCCTATAATTTTTGTAGTCGTCAAGTTAAACTACAAATCAGAAGACATTTTCATTCCCCCAACACCCCCCCCCTCCACTACCCCCGCTGCATCCCACCATCGCGATCATCAGCCTCCTCCCTTAATGCGCGCCGCATGAGCATAAAAACAACATTAGCGTTAATATTTAATATTTATTTTATTTTTTTTGCAACAGGGGGTTTAATCATAAGCGTTCATTTGCATCCTAGCAGGGGACGCGTGCTGCACGTCAGTCGTGCATGCATCGTCTCCACTGCATCGCCCCCCCCCCCCCATTCCCTCCCCCCCTGCTTTCACGCGTGGTTGAAGTGGAATGTGAATGATTAGTTATGAAGCGACACGGCGGCCGCGCTCCATCCAACCCCACGCCGCCCCCTCAGCCATTCTTCATAAAAATAATAAAATCATATAAATAATGATAATCAGCCACCAAATTTGCGCTTGTCCTATTAAGGCGCCCCCTTCCCTCCACAAAACCCTTCGTCTTTTCTATCTGATCTGCATGTGACGCGATTCGCCTCTGAGCGCGTGCACGTGCGTGGAGCGTGTATAACACGTGCCCGAGTGTTGCTAGGGCGCGTGCATGTGTCAGCGTGCAACAGTGAGGAAACCAAATATTTTCATTTCCTCAGATTTCAGATATATATGTATTTTTTATTTAATTTTTTTTTTTTTAGGTCGTGTCACATGGTGGCTTAGTGTATGTCACTCCAGCGACCTTGGCTGAATAAAACAATTTAGGAATGGCATTGGCAACTCTCCTGGATTGAGAGTCAGGAAGCCTCCAAAAACAGCACTCTAAATGTTACCAGACATGTTTATTCACCCATCCATCCAGTTTCTATATACAGCAGGTCTTCATTTGTGTTCTGAGTGAACCGGAGCTTAACCCGACTGAGAGCCGGGGATACAAATTCTGTAGACAAATAAGCACATTCATGCCTATGAACAATTCGATTCAATTCAATAAAGCTAACATGCAGGTTTTTTTTTCATGGTGGTCGGAAGCCAAAGTAGCCGCTAGCATGGGGAGAACAGAACATGCAAACTGCCATCAACTGTGAGGCAGAACCTCTAGTCCGGCATGCTTCATGTAAATAAGTTGCGACTCTAATGCAACATTAGAAAGTGCCAACACAAATCACGTGCAACGTATTGTTTAACGGAGCCTGAAATTATTTAACTAGCTATCAAGCAGGCACAGAAGCGTTCATAACATATACGTATGTACGAGCCTGTTTTGAAGCAGCACATTGGGTTCTCTTATAGTGCAATAAGTTTCTTAGGTTCAGAGTTTGAATCTCCACTTTGGCCTTCTTCTTCTGTATTAAATATAAATATAGGCAAGCGCCATCTATCGGGGCGCTCCCTTCCGTCTTCCACACAGTGAAGCTTCGGGAACAAGACAATCCCGTCCAACTTAGGCCAGGTGATGAAGAAGTGAAGAGAGAGGGACTAAACAGAGCAAGATTGATGGCTGTAATTTGCCTGAGCGTTATGAGCAAATAATCACTTGCGGTGAACAGGCGTTTTGATTTTTCTTTTTTTGCCGGAATAAGTGGAAGGGGATGAGGGGCACCCTCTCTCCTGTGCGTTGCTCATCCATCACGTTGCGCTGTATACGTGCGGATAATGTGTTTGGTGTCACACAATCTTACAGTAGGCTACACACTAAATTGACATTCCTCAGCTGTATGTGGCAGCCAGCCTTGTGTCATTTATATGAAGTGGGAAGGGAGATGGAGAGAAAAGGAAAAAGTGGCCTGCAGCCATATAAGTGCTGAGCAGAGATGTGTGCTTTTTCCCCGATGCGCTCAGTGGTTTGTGTCAAGTATTGTATGTGTGAGTCACATGCATGGTTAGCTTTATTAAATAACACAATTGTGCACAATGTTAGTTTACTTTGCTGTACCACAGTCTGAAACCTATCGATCCATCCATTGGTTGGCCGGACTGGAATTCAGAGTCTATCACAGCTGACTGGAGTGGTCACCTGTCAATCACAGACTGGAACCGATTGTGGGAAATTTTGCGGATGAGTGCAGGGCTGCGCCAAAGTGGGAGTGGTCACTGACCACTTTGAGCCAGACTTGACAGAAGCCTTGAAGTGGACACTTAAATGAAAGTTTTGGAGTCCGTTTGAGTTGTGGTTTCAAACGTTTGACTGGTATGAGCAGGTGGAAGGGTTAATGTACGTTCTGCCGGCAAACCTTTCACTCTGCAAGACACTCCACTTATTTGTCTCATCGGGTTGGTGGCTATGGTTGGAATGTCAGCTTCTTAACAGGATGGCATCTGCACCTTCTTGCTCAACCTTGACGCCAGGTATCTTTTCATCTTTTATCGATTCAATCTGGGAAGGAGGCGGTGGTTGAATTTCAGCGAGTGCTTATCTGCATTGCGTGGAGTCGATTAAATAATACTTGCAAGCTGTTTGGCTACCTCGGTATGTATTCTGCCTGTTGAGGACCCACAACATAAGCCTCCATCCAGCAGATGGCGTTGTGCTGAAAAAAATAAAGGATGTATTTCGATATTTTCTGTGTAATTTCATGAATCATATTTTGTTTACTTTTCAACTCCCCATCTTCTGTTTTCATTTTATCGGGCAGCCCAAATTGCCATAGAAGTTAATATTAATCAATTATCACGATTTCAACGTTGCCCACGACTTCCTTCAATCAGCCAGCAGATGAACTGAAAGCTCAAAGTGGAAGAGAAAATACAAAACGGCACTTTGCAATGATCATACAAAGTCTCGTAATGTGCAAGCCCAAACGTGCACTTAAGCACAAATAAATATCTGTCGCAATTGTCTTCAAGTCCTTGCAGCTTGCTTGAAAGAGATCTCACAATCATTTAGCACAATACTTGAAAAAGCTAGACAGTCGCACTTCAATGTCTAAGTTGTTTGTGATGTCATACTGAATTTTATTCTTCCAACATAAATATTGTCCTTGCTTTTGTTCTTCTGGTTTGTGAAATCTCATCGTAATCTCTCACTTGTCAGTTTACATAACAAGTGGTTATAATCTTGCAATTCAGCCAACCAACGCGCAACCATTATAGGTTGTCCCGAGCATTCAAATCCTTGCTGACCATCTGTTCCGTCGCTCAGTCGCTCCACTTCAAATACTTCCTCTATTCAATGCAACTTGTTTATTCATATCGTCTATAATTGCTCCCGTTGCGAACTTGATGTTTTATCACACACATGTAACACAAGCCTCTAACCCGAATGGAGCGAGAGGCGTTCCAAGATTGTTGTCGGAAGTTAATGAAACACCAGGACAAGGTGACGTTATCAACATGTGGGTTGACAAAAGAGAAAAAAAAATTGCAAAGACTGTTGCTACCTCGATTTCTGGAAGTGTAGGAGTGTTTGTGTGCTTTTTTGTGTCAGCAAGTGTGAAAAAGAGACAGGCACTGAATAAAAATGGCTGTAAAAATCGATAATAACTTTCCTGAATGTGTGATAATGTATGATGCTTTTATTTCAATCCATCCATTAGTCCTCATTTCTTGCTGACTTTGAGTAAAAGCCCATATACTCAACTATCGACAACTTAGAGTATGAATCGTGTTTTTTTTTTTTTTTGGAATGTCGTGAGAAGCGGGAGTATTGATAGAAACCACACCCAAATAATTAGGAACTCTTGACGCAGACATGCAAACCACACAGCTTGGAAAAGGACCCTAATATTCCATTGATTGGTTTCGGATATGACACCATCATAAAATTGAAGTCACACAATGTCAAATGCTGCCATGCTGCTTGTGTTCTTAAAGCAACTCTAGGTGATTGTGGAAGGGAAGTGCGAGAAAAACGCTTACAGCAATCAATAGCGCACTTAGCCTCTTTTCACCTCATAGTCAGAGACACTAAATGATTGTATGAATTAGTTTGTTGGCAAGTCAGTCAGAGAGACAATCATGACCTCAATCCAATCCCATTACATAGAAATCGACTCTATTACCATAAATAAAAGGAATTAGGTCGCGTGTAGCAGAAAAGTCACATCATTCACGATCTCAAATGAACACGTGTGACTTTAATTATATTTAAATCCTTCTTGGAATAATAATAATAGATTGTTTTGTTTTCAATTATTTGTACTATTTAAACAAGCTGACCAGCATCCCTGCAATGTGTAACCTTTGGAGGTTTCACTGTAGTGCTTTACTATAAAAAAAGGATTACCTCCATATACTCTACTTAGAAGCACCCTTTAAGGAATATTCTTAATTATTGTTCCCAACTCCCCAGACAGTGTAGGGAGATGATGTGTTGAGCTCGCAAAGCTGTTGCTGACCTGCCGGCGACCCCCCGGGAGACGCTTGGAATCCGTATATATACCATAAACATGAACACACACAGTGTAAGTCTTTACTTCTGTGTTGCATTGCTGCAGATTGGAAAGCCTACTAACACACATTCCAAGTGCACGATGGATCTCGAGATTGGCGCTATCTCATATCATCTATGCTTCAACGGACACATCCAAGGTTAAGTGCATCATGCTGGTGCGATGTTGTGTATGACTTTGTGTAGAACTGGTCAAAGACTGCGTAGAACATATCTTAAGAAAACCTTAGAGGCCGAAAACATTTTTTAGGCTACATTAGCTCGTCATAAATTGGTGCCGTAGCTTCGCATTGGGGCTCCACAGCTGCTTGAGCATGATTGATGGAAGCCGCTCGAGCACACCGATGAGTGAGATGCGCTCACTGGAGCATACAGGGGTAATAAGGTGTGATGGCGGCTGAGGTGGCCGTGCTGAATGTACTGTAATTGTGCCACAAACAATAGTAGCTTCGTGTTCTGTCAAGTGTCAGCCCCCCCTTGTGAATTCCCCGACCTGGACCAGTGTTGTCTATCGGACCTAATGTGTGCTGAGGGCTTCATCGCTGGTGTAGTGTAAAAACAGCCACGCGGTTGGTACTGATGACAAATTAATATTGGGAACAGGCATGGCCATAGCAATAATATGCTCCTTATTATACCACAGATTGGGATTTTTTTTTTGTGGGGGATCCTAATTGACTCCCGGCAAAAGGCAATTGGCCAATCAATTACAGGGCACAAAGAGACAACTGTGAACACTCACATTCACACCTATCGACAATTTAGACACGTCAATTAAGCCAACACCATCGCACCATCACTCGATGGGAATTGACCCTATGCATTTCTGATTATAAAAATGTATTTAAAAAAATATATAATAATAAGACCAACACTGGTATAATTTCTATTTGAAAAAATATAGTCACTTGATAGGGGGGGAATTGGACTCAGGGTGATTGATTCGTCATTTATCACAGTGAACCCGAGGCCAAGAACATTGTCGTGTCCAACAGTTCTGTCCCCTCGTGTGCTTTCATCGCACTTCCTCCACCTGTGGCATTTCTCCGACTGTGATTGGGACTGGTCATATTAATGGCTTGAGTGACCTGCGGGCTCCGTGCACATCAAAACTAGGCGGAAGAAGGAAGATTTGTGCGAGACACCTCGGGCCCATTCGCCTTGTTATGCCGCCCAATTTAAGATGCTCCACGTTAAAGGAATGGTTTTTTTTTGTGTGTGTAATAATTTATCATGTGATATTTTGGCTTGCAAATGCCCCAAAAGCTTCTTTTGTTGGCATGCAAATGATGCTCTCAGCCCGAGCTCTTTAAGATTTGCAGGTAATGCTTCAGTGTCTACCTCAATGACACGTACAACGCATCAACTGCTGAGACGGCAGATTGGACTCCTTTTTAACAATGCGCCGATCGTCCAAACTGTTCCGGGCGTTAAAAGCATCACTAGGCCCAAGCCAAATAATTAAAGTTTTCTATGCATGTCTTGATTTTTAATTACATTTTAATTGTGTGAGAAAATGAGTCCGCATACATTCGCCAGACCACAGCATTAGCTACACTTGTACAAGAGCAGTGTGGAAAAAAATATTAAGAGTCACTTTTTTTTGTGACCTTCCATGTTTAATATTGCGCTTGGGGGGGATAGAATTGCACGAAATGACTATTCTGTTCATGCACATACGATAATTCAATAATTGACTTTGCTATGTTTTGACTTTGCTAGACACACGCAAAGTCGTTTCCATATAAAGTATGCTACTTGAGTTTTTTTCTGAAATCGATATATCCAGATGAAAAGTCAAATTGCCTGGTCATGCCAAAAATGTCAAATGTGAGGCCGTTTATTTCAATGATTTGCTTAGTTTAAATTGCCTGGAAATCATTTCGGCGGGGGCCTTTTTTTATGACCAACAGATTTGCGTGATGAGCGCTTCTTGCACTTTGCATGGCAAAAAGAAACGCTTTGTTTGGATTGAGTGTCAGGCCTACAATGATCTATGGTGATGTGAAATATGTCAAGTCAACACTGGCGTGAACGTTCCCCTCGGAGCGAGTATTCACCCTAGCACTGTCAGCACATCGGCGGAAATTGGTTGATGCGGAATACGGCTGCACGGGGTCCTCGCGTGCATTCCTGTGGTAATTCCAAATGTGCAAAGCATGATGGGTAGAAAGAGTAGATTTGCTTTTATGAGGAACAGCGCTGCGGCTCTTCCCGATTGCGCATGAAAGCGCAGTGTGGTGTTTTCAAGAAAGATAATTAGATTGCAGAACAGTATGACGTCACCAGTTCAATATCGATGTCCTCTTGACAAACCAGGGGCTAACGCCACGTTGACCCTGAGCCGACTTGAACTGAATCATGATTCAGCCTTAAATATAAAAAACGTTCTACTTGACCTTGACGAATGCAAAGCCACCATCTCATGCTAGTCTTCGCTTTTAAAAAATGCAGTTTCACATATCATTCACTTTCTTCGCTTAGCCAGTCTCACTTATCTTGTTGACACATTGACCTTGTATCCATTCTTTCCCTGTCATTCACATTCTCTGACTGATGCATCCATCAGCCCATCCGTCCGTCCATCCATCAGTCCGTCCCTCCGGCCGAGCCTTCCCTCGTCATCACAGCGTCACACAAGCTTATGAAAAATTATAACATTTGCTAATTGGATTTGTGTCTCAAAGGATTTAAGAACAACTGATATGGCTCCCGAGGCCTGTCCGCGCAATTCTCTTTACCCAAAAGGATTGTTCGGGAACTTTATCTCAACTTTCCAATAACACTCCCACATTTGGCTCTCATTCACAGTTTCTTTCAACATTTAACATATTGTATAAGCATGTAATTGTATTTTTTTTTTTTTATTATAAATGACGATAAAGTAGTTAGTGCACGTACTTAGGTAAATGAGCGGAAGAAAAAAAAATGTCTGCCTATATTTCATGCCACATTTTGCTCCCTCTTGAGTTTCACCGGAGAAAGGGATTATGGTAGTCAGTACGTCACCATGAAAAATGCTGTTTAATTAATATCGGGGGGGGGGGGGATGTCAATCCTCATCGTACTGTGAGCACAAAAGGGATTATTTAGATGTTGCTTTCAATTTGGTCATGCAAATCCACCCACTGCTGCACTTTTGTTGTATACACAAAGTCCACCCTGTGACCTCCAGCAACAAAAATGCCCCAGTGACGATTGAGTTCTCTTTAAACGCGTTCACTATATTGTCTTCCTTAGTCATCTTGAACTCACTGAGTGTTAAATTACAAATTGGTTTTCATATTTGATAAAGGAGACATTTTAGGATACGGTTGCTAGGGAAATCAATCACAGTTCCAGAACCAAGCAATTACGTTCTGAATCTAAAAAGTGATTGGGTTTTGTTGTAAAATAAAACCTTATGATGAGGTTTTATTTTTGTCTTAGTTCCTCCATCAAGAAGCTTTTTTTCTTGTTGTTTTGAAGATGCCACGAAAACAGAACAACGTGACCCTTTAACACTTGAAATTAGTTTGAGTTCTGAGCAAATGCTAATGCACTTATGAATTAATATATTTAATTTCACAATGATGAAAGAGGAAATCTTTTCATGGATGCATAATCTTGTATTTTTATTTTGTATATTTTAATATTTATATCTTTGTTGAGTTGAGTAAGAATGTTCTCCAATTATGTCAATAAACGCCTTATTATGAAGGATTTATGGAATGTATATGTGGGAGGGCTGTTATCGATGGGGGTGTTCAATTTATATGAACCTGCCTTTAGCCAAGGTTTACTGAATGTCATTACAGTTCTGTGTATTGTATGAGATTATTCATTCATACACAGTCACTATCTCATTTAATTAAAGTGTGGGACTGAAAGAAGAAGAAGAAAAAAAAAAAAGACTAATTCATTTCAACTTTGCGTAAATCCTTTAAGAACGACCTAAGAGCATCATTTTCAGTTGTCTTTGTGTCAACGGCTGGCTGTTGACTGCAGCGGGATGAGGGACTCCCATTAATCGTCAAAGTCGTCAGCTTGAACATGGATAGCAACATGTATCGTCACGCCTAAGAGACTAACTGCTGAGCCCTCAGCTGGAGAAGCAACACATTTACTTGAAGTGTAGCCGGAATTACGGCTCTCCGCTGGGAGTTTCCGCGAGGGTGGGCCCTCTGACTGGGATTTAAATAACACATCTGCGTTGTGTTGGCTAACGCTCCATTAAGAAAAATAATTAAGTATTGATATTTGGTGTGTGACCGATGACGTCAATCTGTGATGCGGTAGGGACATTTTTTTCCCTTTCTAACAGGATATAGTGACCCAAAAGTACCATAACCAATTAAATTTACAAAATGAATAGCCTCAGGGAATTTTTGTAAACCGGTTATGAAGTCGTGTAACATAATATAATATTTCTTCCCCCCATAATACTCCATAATGGTCATTTTTATTTCTGTTTTAAATGGAGGCAAAGTGACTCATCACCCTTTTATAAGGTTTTTCCGCATCAATCATTTTGAAAACAATTTTAGTTGTTATTTTAGTTTTGCCATATCTGATCTAAAAGTGTTTGAGTCATCCAAGAGTGCAGGAAGGCATCAATCCACTCAGCCAAATAGCCACTTTTAGCCAACCATCTGTTATTGTTCCTTCTACTTTTTGCTAATTCAGTTCTTTCTCTCCATGAGATGAAGAACGTGCTCCACTGAACACTGAGCTTTGCCCGCTTTTAAGCAGACTAATGATGCCATTAAATACCTTTTTGTACAAGGCATTTTTTTCAAGCCACTCACATTATTACAAAGGATAAAATTAATCGTTAAGTAATCAAATGAATGGGAATTGTCTCGTTTGAATGATGTTTCTATGGGATGTTTGATTGTGTGAGCTTATAATGTATTTTTGATAACTTTCAAAGCAATTCTCAGATAGTTGTGGGAGGATCTCAACTCAAAGTTGGCGAAGGAACAGATGGAACGGCGAAACTCTTCGGCTAGGTTACCGTGGAGATTTAGAGTTCACCTTCTTCAGGTCGCGTATTTGTGCCACGCTCCCACCCCCAGTTCTCCTCCATATGTTCAAAATCCATCGGAACCATGTTTACTACCGGCTCATCGCGCGTGTAGTTTGTCACCGAACCCCAATGAGTTCTTCATTAACGTATATTATAGTCAGTCAATAAAGCATTAAGCATATCATTAATCTTCTTAGCAGTGTTGAATGGAAATTTAAAGGCGCATTTTTATTAGGTTAAGTGTAGACTCTAAATATACATAGGTCGTCGTTCTATATGTGCTTTGACATTGGATGACGTAACTTCTCCAGCCCACCGCTTTAGTGGGCTTCTTCCCTGACTGCTTTACAATATTCCAAAATGCCAAGGCCTAATTGGAAAAGCATTGACTTGTCACCACCATAAAAGCAGCAGGCAGCATCTCCCGGCCATAAAATGCTCTTCCCCTTGACTGAATTCTGCCAAACAGCCTGGCTGGAGACGTTTAATTCAAAAATCATGGTGGCCACGTACGGTCGCCACTGGCGATAAATGGCTTGAAATCGTTTGATGCCATGTCAGTGACCAGGTTAGGTGATGAGCGTGGTAGCTGTGCGTGCCCCTGGTCCTCTCATTAAATAGCATATATATCATAGTTAGCGTGTTTCTTCCGTCCATGTTGTGGGGATTCATGTGCAAGCACATCTGCACAACGCTCCTCTGTATCTCCATGTCGAGGTCACAGCAAGCTGCTTAATAGCCACGACTCCTCTCTAGGTACAGATTGGCTTTCCCTGTCATTCCTTCTCTCCCACCCCGTGACACTCTCCCTTCCTACTGCGCTAATCCTCACGATGATTTTTTTTCCCCCCCTCTCTCTCTCTCTCTTGCTTCTTTCATGCTTTTACCGCAATGTCAGGAGTTTGCGGACAATCATAGCTCAAGTGTACACAATGCATGTCGGCCTGTTTGGAATGAATTGGCTTGATGTTTACATACACCTAATGTTAGTTTCGATGGTCATTGCAAATGAAAAAAAACCAAATATTTTTTTAACCTGCATCATTTTTTGAAGATCGGGGAAAAAAAAAAACACAACTTAATCCAAGCTGTTCATCTTCTATTAAACACACTCACTTTTGGCTTTCTGTGTGTGCCGAGCGCCAGCGTGTGTGGAAGGAGGTCATTTCTCACAGATTCCGTGTGGTTATTTTTAAACAGCCCCTCAGTGTAGGTCTAATCGGAACAGGAAGTTCCTCATCAAATTAAGCAGGAATGACCTTTCACTCCACTTATAACTGAGGTTACTATCCAGAACCTCCGCAACTGTGAAGACAGACAGATACTATGGATAGATGATATTTGGTTCAGTAAGCTAAATCTTCGTTTCCATTGCTAAATGCGACATTAATAACAATTAACACTTTCTGGGCCCGTGCGCCAACCGGAAAAAGTTTTTTTTGCGGATCACTGCTCTTCATTTTCCATACAGCTGAAATGTGACGAGTCGTGATTCTTCACAGCAATTGAAAGCTCTTCAGTATTGTCTCACGCACCGAGCTGTCACCAGCAAATGGAAGTGGAGATGTGAGCACGACACCGTGATACATCCTTCACTCGGAGATGGAAACAAATTAAATGACTGACAGTCGTTGCATTCCGGGCCAAATAAAACACCACTGCTTGTGTTCGGGAGTCACTTTTGGAGAGGCGAGGGTAGTGATCCTTTTGGTTCTGTTTTCTGCACATCTCACTTCAAGCGTTTTTCCTCATTTGTTTCCTTTAATGCAAAAGATGACAATTTAATGATGGTTACTATAACGTCCGCTGTTCATGGCGACACGTTGGTGCTGTATTGTTCTTTGTGGCATTCTTCCAAAGTGGAGGAGCAGCTGTTGAGTAGGCGTCTTGGTTCAGTATTATCCTCCTGGGGCAAGGGTCAAAGGTCTTGGGAGAAAGACACTTTTCTTATTTTCTTCCCGCAGCCCACACAAGTATGACCTGTGCTGTAAAAGTTGATTCTCACCGCCACCGCCAAGCTGGAGGGGTGAATTAAAAGTGATGTTCAGTTTTCGCAGGCCCCGTAGGAAGTCATCGTTTCTCACTTAGCGCTCGCTCACTGAGGTTGGGTGTGAAGTCTGCCTTGTAGGCTTTTATACGTCTGCACATACTGTGCAAAATTAAATGTAAAACTTTTCGCGAGGCATAAAGGGACCGGCACGCTCTGAAATGTTCTTTAAGTAAAAATAATGAACAGATTACACTTTTATTGGGGGAATGCATGGCTTGTTGTCGTGTTCTAATGAAATATGAATTAACAAATGAGAAATCATAGCATGGTGACCTCACATATAATCAGATTTTTTTTCACCCCCACATAGATCCTTTTCATACTCCTCCCCCTGCATGTCAGTTTGCATGCATAAATGTTTGTGTGGGTCTTCTCTATGCCCACCGAAAAAAGAACATATGGTGACTCAGTGTGTAGGAGTTGTCGAGTGCCACCATGCATCATTGTGGGACGGGATGCGGATGAAGAGAAGGCTGTTAGAGAGGTGGCTGTGCACCACCTATAGGTGGCACTCTACACTTTTGTGACCCAGACTGAGAGAGGCCAGTAAATGCATGCATCCATGTTCATAACAAACATGACGTTAAAGTCCAATTGGATTGATAGGTTGAGTAAATTAAACCGAAGAAGTTCTTAGTTTGCTCTAAAGCATGTGTGCGTGTGGATGCATGCATATAGATTTATGCATGCAGTATTGTGTTAAGCTAGTCTGTTTATTACGTAAGAGCAGTCACAAGGCTGTCGTGGTCTTTCAGTGTCACAATTTGTTCTTGAGTTTTGTAAGTGTATTAAGCATGATGAGTCAATATCATTCATTTTTATTGACGACAGTTATTGATACTTGATGGATGCACCATGTACATCTCTGTCTGTCTTTCAGAAACTAAAAAAAGAAAAATATATAGTATTTGTGGTCGGGGGGGGAGCCTTCCCTGCCTGCTCACTTGCATACAATTAATATTCATGGTTGGCATAAAACTGCTGAACTAAAAAAACAACAAATTTCTCAGAAAAATCAACTCAAGATTTTAATGTTATTGTGCTACTATGTTCGTCCTCAATATTGTTCCAAATTCACCCCAAAAATCTTAGTTCTGCAGATGTTGTATCGGACAGTATAAAAGCCGGTGTAAGCACAACTAAGATGTCTGCCGGGTAGTGGGAATTGGTGATATTACAAATTAAAACTACATTCGACTCCTACATTTTTGTTGAATCTTACTTGGTTTGATTTGCTATTTTTTGTCTCTAAGCTCCCCATTGGAAAGAAACACTTTGCAATGATTTTCTCTGTCATCCTTGTAGTTTTTGTACAAAGTGGGACAGCAAAAATAATGTTGACTTTATTGAGCATTCTTGTGGGGAAAACGTTCACTCAACAGGGACCACAAATTGTTTTTCCAATGCTGCAGGGGGAAAAAAATGGAGCTGCCTGAAGTACAAAGGCTTGTGGTGACTCAACAACATTTACAAGTGCAGCTTATTATCAAGCAGGATTTCACTTTGCATTCAAATATTGCCTTTACTTAGACACACGTTAATGCGAAATGTCATTAGGGTCCATGATATTGTGGAAAATGAAAGTATCGATATCATAATTGTCACAGTGACGACAAAGTGTTTAAAAAAAAAAGACGACAGAATATACATTTTGGGGTTAATTCTCTGTATTCAATGGAGTTTGTAACTTTGTATGTGCTTTTCCTGGAGGTGCAGTCATGGGTACATCCAATAATCGGAAATAAATACAAACACACATATATGTGTACTATTCATCCATTTCTTCCTTATAATTATTTTTCTAACGTTTTATTTTGCTGGAGATGGAAGGTCACAAAGGATGCATTAGGAGGACAACCAATGATCTCTTTAGCCCCCCCCCCCCATCAACAAAAAAGAGCAGAGCAAAGAGGTGACGTGGAGAAAAATACCTTTTGTGGAGGAGTAAATTGGTTTTAGCCACATCAATGTATACTTTTTCTTGGCTCTTTTAAAATGTCAGCCCTATTAGACATAATAAGAAGCGTTTGGCAAAGACATGGAGGTTGTTTCACTGTATGATTCAGTTAAGTTCAAATCATTTGTTTCTATCATGGTACATCTCTAGGTAGGGCCAGATTAGTGTAAAATAAAGTGGAAAGATATAAAAGGAATGTAAAATAAAAAAGAGTGTATGCAATAGTGTGAGTAAAAAACAAATAGTGCAAAATTAAAACCGAAATAATTACAATGACAAAAATGGGTGATTCATCATGTCAATACAAATTGAACAGTATTTACAAGTGATAAATAAAAATAGTTCATTTTAAAAGTTGTATGGTTAATACGTGCAATAAATCAAATTGTTGAACAACTGCTTCAGACACTAGTAAAAAATAGTGATGAAATTGACTCCCTAATTTAATCTAATTAACCCCACTTGTACATTTTTTAATGATTACAATAATGATTATATGCCTTTATCGTCATTGTGTAACGCGTGACATTATTGTGCATCTCAAGACCAAAGTCATCAAATAAAAGAACTAAGAGTACATATATGTATTTTGATCACATCTACTCTGATCTACACAGTAGACATCATACATGTATCATACATTCATCATGCCAACATATGCACTTAAGAGGAATAAAAGAAACCTGTGAATAGGATAATCATTGTTATTAAAATTATTGTTAGTACTAGCAGTAAGAGTACAACGTCATATGTGTGTATGGGATTTCTCGAAAGTTATTAATATCCAGTCGTAGTGTTTGTGCATATCTTTTGGGACATTGTGTTGAGAGTTGTCATTTGAAAAGGTGCCTGTGTTAATAGAAGAGACTTTAATAAGGAAATAAAAAAAAGTTACAGGATGATGAATGTGGTGAAGCAGCGCACATTTACACAGCACAACATGCTACCACTTAATTGTAAACTAGGCATAATCCACACAAGTGGATTACTAATGAACATGTTTTGACATTCTGGATAATTGATGATTCTGGGTTGAGGTTTCTATTTTTTGCTCCTTGTTAAATGAGAACAAGAAGCCAGAAGCTGTCTTCTTAATTAAGAACTGGCGAACACGTTTTATAGGGAAAAAAAAGTGTGATAATTGGATACATTTTTCAAGAGGAATGACAATCATCATTTTCTCAAGTGTGCATACGCCGTTGCTTAGATACAGAGAAGCTTGAGTGTATGAACAGTACTGTGCGCTCTGTTAAGTTTTTTTTTTTTTTCTTTTAAGGTATTTTATAGAACTCTTTATCATCAGACTTCCAGCCCCCCCAAAATGACTGCATGCATTTGCCGTGGCTTGGTTTTGTTTCACCATTTATTAGCAGGGTTACAGTTAGGGTTGGGGTTAGACAGCGCATAAACGCACATGCCCACACTTTCCCAATTGGACTTACATGCATGCATCGTCAGGTAGAAATCAATATACAGATAGGAAAACCTATTCATTCACTCTACTTAGGTAATACTATTTTTTTTAATTTTTTTTTTACCATAACTGTGTATATATAACAATCTTGCGACTATATTCGTGTGTGTGTGCATGTGTGTACTGGTGTGTGTTGATTTTTATGTATTTTTTATACATACTATATAAATCAGCGCTCATTTGCATTAGTTGGTGCCCTGCAGTATTTGCCCAATGCATGCCTGTTTAATGAGTTAAATCCAGATTCTGCCTTTTCCATTTTGCAAATGAAAAGCCCAACATTTGTGCAAAGTAGCCGTGGAAGCACGCCACTTGAAAATGTTTTGTTTTAAAGATGTTCCCTCCTGTCCTCTTTGCTGCCAGCCACCGGGGGGGGGGGGGGGGGGGTGGGGGGGGGGGAAATGATGTGATTGAGTTTGAAGTGGTAATTGGAGAGGATAAGTCAGCCCATTACGTGGAGTACACTCGTTCCATCGAAAAATTAAATGACGAAATAAATAAAGGACAAGAGAAAATGAATATGCGATGATGAATGTGTGCAGAATTTCATGAACTGAGTGTGGACATGCATGAGAAAAGTTAAGCAGAGCCTGCTGCTCCTCCGCCTTGCTATCATTCAACATCATCAATAGTCCCATCTCAGGCTTAAGTTGCCATTGACTAGAAAGACACTTAAAAAGGGACGTACAATGCATAATAAGAGACTTTCTCGCCATGCCATCACTCACACACACACAATGAATGGTGAGGTCACACTTGTATGCGTGTCTATGGAGTTGCATCTGTGTGATGGTGCCCTTCCCCGCATTCAGACGGTGTCCCTGGAAAACAAATAGAGCAAAATGTTAAACTATTATGTCATCCTCTGCATCATCGTTTGATTTAAAAAAATCCAGCATTTGTTAAATATAGTTGCATTTGACTTCAAAGTACAATACAACTGGATTTAATCATTAAAATTTGCAATGCGTGAGATTTTTAAACTTAGTTAAAATATCTCAAAAAACAAATGTGCTAGGAAAAAAGCAAAAGCCATCAGGAACACAAAATGCCATCTCTGATTACAATTTGCTGTTGACCAGTGTAATTAGAAAAAAAAAAAATCCAGGTTAAAATTGTCATGATAAAACATTCATTTTCTGACAGAACCAGTTCAAAGTTTGAATACATTTTCTCATGCTATTGAATGAGAAAGCGTGTCCAACATTTTAAAGCGCCGCTGTATGTCTATGAAAAGTTTTCAACGTTAATAATTCACCGAGTTGGCCCAGTCCGATAGGCAACACCTCCCTCCTCGGTTGCCATCAGTAGCAAAGTGATGTAACAGCCCTAGCTCATTACAGGCCAAATTGTGAAATTTCAAATTTTGTCAGTTCTGCCTCTACCAGCGTTGCCTGCTGGAAACTTTGTCTGAAAACTTCTGCTTCCGAGCTCGCACCTCCCCCTCCTTCCTCCTCTTTTTGATATGTCAGAGCAGCGGGAAGCTGACATCGGCGAGAGACATTTTTCACTCGCCGATCTCGCACGGCTGCCGGCAAAGCCCTTGTCACCTCTTCCCTCTTTTTGTGCTTTTTTAGTTGTTGTTTAGCGAACAAAGTTTGGTCAAACATATAAAAATCTCACTTCTTTTTGCAGCAAAATGGGCTGCTGCGGTTTAGGGTGGCTGGCACCAATTTAAAAAGAGAAAAACATGTTTTAGTGAATGACTGCGTTCCTGTGACTGCTTTCGATTTGTTTGTCAAACTCGGATTAAAAATGACTGTGGTCTTTCTTCAGTCATCCATCCCAAAGCATTAAAGAAAAAATGTGTACAAAAGTTCAAAAAACATAAACAGTATTTAGGTTTTATTTTATGTTAATTTATTTAAATGAACAGGACTGGAATGAATCATTTTTCTGAAGCTATTTATTACACTGTTTATATTTGTTCCATCATGCTGCTAGAAATTTCATGCATCATACATGATTGAGTTAATTATGAAGATGCTTGGAATGTGCAGTAAATATAAATCAATGTTAATTTAGGATATAAAAATAGACATTATTCCACATGTAATGCTGCTTCTATGCGGATGGATGGCCTCAAACAAAGTGTTGTATACTCCCCCCCCGCCCAAAAAAACCCCCAAATGATATGACTTCTTGAGGGACCACTGTAAATCCATTCCTTTTCATTAAGGGACTCCATTGTGACTGATTAATCCCAATTCAATGTGTGGCGACTTCAAAGGAGGGACTAATTCTTGAACCTTTGACCTCTGGGCTAAGCAATCTGTCCTCTTTAGTAGAGGCGACGACGACTGTACATCATTCAAATGACCAGATGGCACTGCCCACTCTATATTGTCCTCCAAATCGACACACTACTTGACTTGTCGATTGAGGAGCTCAACCGAGCAACGGCAGCACGGTTGAAAGTCAGGAAAACAGGAAGCGACTTGAGTGCGCTTTCCTCTTTGACAGAATAAAAGTCGGCCGCTCTCCGCTTAAGCGTGAACTGAGAAATGCAGCCGTGCGTGACAAACACACGCAAGCACGCAGCCACGTGCAGACAGAACAAGTGACACCCGGGAGGATGGAACCATTCCCCGGGGGCCCGGGGAGAATGATAGATCGCCGATCGCTACTTGCTGGCCCGTAATGAAACGATCATTAAAAAGCCACAACTTGCAAAAAAAGACTTGGAAGGCGCATTTAGTGATTTTAATTTACCAGCAATGACAGGGAAGTGTTTCTTTCTCCTCAAGCTTGGCACCGATGGGCAATTAAGATGGCAGACAAACACATGGGCGCGCACACGGCATCCCGCCACCAGTGCATCCACCAGCTGCGGCCCCTCATGGAAGGAAGTGTTTTCAGCAAATTTGTTTCCTCCACGTCACCCTCTGAATGGCGCTATTCATGAAAGTAGCCTCCAGTCAGTCGGCGCTACTGCTGCTGCCACGGCACATTTACACACGCTTTCCTCGCTTTTCTCGCACATAAACGGATCCACCTGCACACACTCTCACATAAACAGACGTGACTCTTCTGGTCCATGCGGGAGGGCCTGTGCTAATAGGGGCAAACATACAAAAAGATGGCCAAAAAAAAAAAAGGGGGGGTGGGGCATGCTTTTAGTCTGTTTGTGCCTAATGGAAGAGTTTAACGTGGATGGATGTTAGGGTCAGAGACTCAACAGTGTGGGCGGCGCTGGCGCCGTCCATGTGAATGTATCTTCAATGGCAACAGTGAAATTTCCAACTATACAGTTTCTGGTCTCGTTAGATTTGCCGGCGAGCGAGAGCAGATCGCAGCCAAGGTCGGGCTACTGGTGGTCAGCAACTGGCAGGACAAACAAGCATTTGGCATCCCCATTTAAACCCAAGGGCAATTTAGAGTCTTTAATTATCCTAAGGCGCGTGTTGTTTTGGGATGTGGGAGGAAGCCAGAGTACCCGCAGGCCCACGCGAGTAAACTGTAAAGTCCACCGAGATGTTTTAACCGAGATACAAAGCCACATCTCTTGCACAGACATGTTAAAGACTCACCCACTGTACAAATTAGAACCACAAAGATATATTGTTCATCGTTAGCTTAATAGCGTAATTGCCTGAGCCATTTGGAAGTTGCTGTCACATTAGGGAAAAATAAAATCCCAATGTGCTGGCTAAAAAAGAAAATCGTCATGAGTGTAGATTCTCAGTCATCCATATTATGATCATCCCGAAAAGGTTCAATCAAAATAACTTTTCCTAATGATATTGCCAAACAAGATGGAACCCAAATTGAATAAGAGATGAAGACTTTGTCATGAAATAATTTGGACATCCCCTGCAACATTTGATTTCTGCATTTAACCCATCCATGTGATTAGCACGACGCTAATTAGCATGGATCATTTACCTATAGCGTTGATTGCAAATGAGATAAACACTACGTCCTTCCTTCCCGTGATCTAATCTACGCTTTTAATTTATTATTAGTCATGATTAATACTACAGCGCATTACATATTTAAATGAGTCTTCGGTGTGCAGCCAGTCAGCAAGTTGAAAATAAGCTCCATCCAAAGAAAAATCAAATGCATTTGATATTTATTTCATGTTAAACACCCTGACGTTTGCTGTGAAGATAATTCAAGTGGAATCGATCACAATGTCCAACAAGCGTGCAGTGCTGCTTTGGAGTGGCTGGTCCGCTTAGCGCCTGGAGCGCCTCTGGGGACTTGAAGCTATCACCTCTCGGCCGCCGGGTCCTTTATCACCTTGGTTATCCTTTCAACACTCTCTTTGCATGTTTTCAATGTGCCTGTATTGATTGAATGTAGGTTCACACACAAGCATTGAGTTGATGAACTTTCGTCTCCACCTACGCGGGGGCGTCGCGGTTGAGTTGTGCGTCGTCGATTATATGAATTTTGAGATCGTATGGAGCCCAAATCGTGATTCTGATTAAAATTCGATTAATTGAGCAGCCCATTCTTGATGGCACTGCCAAAAATGTGTCTCATATGATGTCTGAGTTTCTCTATTTTTAACCATAGATCCCATATGGGGGCCGGGAGGGACGGACCCAGATACACCCCCCACCCCACCCCTACGGAATATGATGCACATATGCCCACATGGATGTGTGCATCACATATTGTAGGTGGGAGAAATACACAAGCCTGCCTACACGTGAGCATCATAAACAGTTTTTCTCCTTTGAACAGCATTCGCGCTAAGTGTCAAACCACACATTGAGCTGATGTTGCAACAGCCTCATTTAATCTGCAAAGGGAGGGGGGGGGGGCATACACATTGCTTTTGCCATAATGACACCATAAAAGCTGCAATCGTTATAAACCTTGTCGTGTCTGTGGTGGATGTCACGTCTCGAAAGCAAATGTTTTTTTAAGACAGTTTGTAGGGGGGAGCATTTTTGTACATTACATTTGGATGAAAGTCTTTTTATGTTTTTGTGTTCATTTGAAGACAGTTGCTGAGATCGTTTCAAAAGCCGTTTCTGATATACTGACCCTTTCATGTAGCGAAATAAAACATCAGCACCACTTCCCACACAATTAGAAATGTATTGGCAAATACTCTAAAACAACATTCCGACGTATTTACTATCAAACAGTTAAAGATAAAAATAAATAGCCGCCATGGTAACCAAAATGGTGCATCGTCTAAGTCCTGCAACCAAGATATGAACAATAGTACGAAAAAATGATCCCATCATTTTATGTCATAATTCGTAAACTGAGAAATGTACAGACACGTTTCATTGGTTTTATTTTTTCGTCATTTCAGTCACAATAAACCCAAATCCCTAAACTCTGAATATAAAATGGGACGGCCCCTTTGTCTGACATTATCCTCCATCACGCAGGACTGGCAGCAGAATTATTTTTATGAACAGTAATATGGCACCATTCTCTATTGGAAAGGTTTAATTCAATTAAATCGAATTAAATTAAATTCCCGCTGACGTTTTCGTCAAAGGTGGTACAATCCTCCATGAAATAAGATCCCTGGTAATATACAGACGGAGCATTTCAGACGTTTTTGGAAAGAATAAATCACAATAAAACATTTGATCATGTGTTGTTCTTGAATTTACCTCACGCGCGCAAGGGTAAAAAAAACTAAAGCTTGTTGGTTGATCTGAATCCCCCAAATATCTCACACTCTGGTGCAATCTAATTAATGTCATTTTCATTGTTTGCCACCATTTTATTGCGCAACAGAAAGCGAGCGGTGATCGAGGATCTAAATACCTGATGCGTTCAGGACCACGGACAGTTCCAACGGCACTCTATCGCTACGCTGCTTTATTGCGCGACAGAAAGCGGGTGGTGATCAAGGACCTGAGCTTGATGCGTTCAGGACCACGGACAGTTCCAACGGCACTCTATCGCTACAGTGCTTATCTTAGCGTAGCTTAATGTTGCTTTCGTACACGTAGTGTGTTATGTGACCCTGTTTCCTATCAAGTAGTTCACTGTACATGTAAAAGCGAATCCACCTCCAGGCTGCAAGTGCTAGCAAAACATTAAATAACAAATACAAAGCCATTTTTTCCCTGTATAGAAACACGTACACGTTACAGTGTAGCTGAAGCTGCTGTTCGAAAAAGCCATATGGTGACTAATTAGCGATGAAAGCGTAGGAGTATTGTGTGGCTGCTTAATAATAAATTCAAGTCCCAGGTGAAGACAATGCATGCTTGAAAGAAAAAGAAATGCTTAACGGAGAAGGAGACACTTCACTTGCATGCATACGCACGCAAAACAAAGTCGTGAGTGCTTTCACCGCAGTCCCGTAAAGTAGTCCCAGCAGCGTTTGGAAAGTAGCAAGCATGCCATGTGTTCACCTGGTCATCTCCATGGTGTCCTTGGTGAGGTACACGATCCAGTAGACCAAGTTGAAGGCGCCGAAGGAAAGCGGGAAGAGAATGCGAGAGTATTTGTCGATGATACTCGTGCCGGTCAGGACGTTGTTAGCCGGCACGGCGGAGCCTTGCTGCAGGAAGGCCTGAGCGCTGACGGGCGGGTTGGGGAAGGTTTTGGCCGGCCGTTCGAAAAGGGGCGTCGAATTCATCCTCTTCTTCAACACGTTGCTGGCGTCCGCCTTGGGGAGAAGACAGAAATGTGCATGATGTGACATGAGGGCATTCAAAACAATGCTGGGTTTGGGTTCTTGGACCTAACCACAATACGCCGAGGCAGGAAAAAGACATCTTGAATCACTCCAATATCAATAGTAAAGAGATTAAAAAAGAGCACTGCAAGTCCAAACATGCTCTTGATGACGTTAATGCCTTATTCAGGCAACTGTTGGGTTTAGTCCCTGCATGTGTGGATGTAAAAACTTTGCTTCAAATATTAATAAACAGACATCAAGAAGCGCGACAAAGGGAATAAATGATGTTTGTTTGTTTCTAAGGGACATTCCGACATTTTCTCAACACATTCCTGCATATTTATTGACACGTGGTTATCAGCGAGCCTCATCAAGTTTGAGTCAAGCCATTCCGGAGAGAGAAACCAAAGTACTTCTGGGAATTGGGTCAAAAAACACCATGTTGCCAGTAGATAGAGTCAGCGTGAGAGCGAGACTGCCAGCCAGCGCAATAATCCAAAGAAAACAGCACAGAATCTTTACCTGCACTAGCACAGGAATAGAACAAATTTGGAGCTACCAGATTATCCCAGCAGCAGCAGAATGAAAATCTATATCAGATGTGTATTATTATTATTATTAATATTATATAATATTATATATTAATAATAATAATAATAATAATATCATATAATAATAATAATAATAATAATAATAATAATATATATATTATATTATTATTCCATTGGTCTGAATTGGTCCCTATTTTAGGATGGAGATTTGGCGATTTATTTTTGTGTTTGGTACCACGAGATGGTTTTATTAATTCCATCAGCAGTCTGTTGATCAATTCCACTTGGTGTGCATGTCCAGTGTGTGTGCATGTGTGTGTACTATACATAGTAACAGATCCCAAAGAGAATCTTTTTCTAATGATGACACACTAGCTTGCTTGGCTTCTTGCTGGTCAAATCCAAGTGGGATGTGCTCCTCTTTATCCTCTGCTCCATATTTGTTCACACACACGCTGGCATAGCACAGATGGTCCCTTACTATTGGACAAGTGAATATATTGTTTGGGTATGTGTACTGTGTGTGCGGGGGTAGTTGCAATCGATATGTAAATGTTCTGTATGTTGTAGGTTGTGCAAAATAAGGTTATTGCAAATGATTTGAGTGGGTGGTGAGTGGGCGTCAACACGCTTGTGGAAAGTTAGTTATGTGCATGTAAATACTGAGAATGCACTGACACAGTCTGTTTTGGGGAAAAGAATTTGCCTCTTCATTTTCAGCATTTGAGTCATTTTGGGATTATTGTGTACTCTTCTTTTTCATTCGTCAAGAACTGCAATGATCCCCCAGTGTGTGTTCCAATTAAAGCCTCCACCCAATTTTTCCTTGAATTACATCCGAATAAAAGTCGTTCCAATTTTGAAGGCTCCTTCAAATGCATCCACATAATGTGGCCTGCGCGTTGTTACCATCCATCAAAGCCGCCCATATCCCAAGACTGTCTACTTAGCCCTACGAATATTTGGATACAGCAGCTTCCATGAGAGCATTGTGACACTTCATCATCGTGTAACATCTAACGTGTTGACACGAACAGAATTTTTCAACATTACCTCCTGACAGATATTTCCTTAAGACGCTTTTAGATTGCCACATTTCTGTCATGCGGAATTGATTGTTGGCTAGCCAAACACATTGCACTACTTGGCTGCAACCAGTAGAGGCACTGTTGTCTAAAGAAGTCAAGACACCTACCATCACTTAAATCCAAAGCTAAATCTGGCTTTCCCTGTCCAACAATACATCTCGACAGTAAATCCCCAACTCACACACCACCCAAAAACTTTTAACGACATCTTTCCCTTAACGATATCACATGACCTGTCAAAAAATCCTCACTGCTTTCCCGCTGTGGCTCTCCCTTGCAGCCATAACAAGTCGTCGTGTTAAAAATCGTGACTGGATGACGGCTACTTCTACCCGCGGTGGCTTGCTATTTTTCCTCGCGTTCCTTTCATTGCCCTCCTACATATTTTGGTGAAAGCAGTCATTTTCTATGAAGCCTCCCTCCCACTCAGCTCTTTTCACTGCAACGCTCTTACGCACACAACAAACCCCGCTGCTCTATGTATCTATGCGTCTTTGGCCCAGGCCGGCCGCCTCTTCCGGTGTGTTGGGTGCCCTCCCTTCGCAGATATTCCCTTAATCTATGGCTCTTACGTAATCCTCGGCAGCGCCATTCACAGGAACGACTACTGGCTGTCTCCTCATGTCACTCTCGGTAGTGATCACACAGTAACTGGGCGGCCGCAGAGGAGAGGAGGATGGATATGCTCAGGCGAGATGAATAGATAAATCACTTTAGAAATGGAGGAGTGTGTTGTATGGATGTGGGATGCATAATACTCCAGATTAAGTCAGCGAATGCATATAGAAGCAAGCGTCTATGTGTTTGAGGCTGTGCAGCAGATTATACAGGGATGCTGGCTCCTGAATGGAAATGGAGAAAGTGCAGATGGAGAAAGTGCATGCATGGGCAGTGTATGAAGGCAAAATAAATAGCCAGCGGTAGCCGGTAGAACACAGTGTGCAGCAGAGCAGCCAAGCAGTAAAGAAAAAAGTTCAACTCGCTTGTGAGTCGGTGCAAACTTCCGTGTGCTTGTGGAGGCTTTGAGAGACTCTAGCAAGGTTGTCATGAATTTCTTATGAATGAGGTGGGAGTGTGTTTGTAAATTCAATGGCCTCGACATTAGGTACGCCTACGTAATTTAATACGATTCAGTACAAATCACGCTGCCTTTACAAATACACGCAAGATCCTTTGGATACTGAAAACATGGCGTAAGATTATTTGAGGAAAAAAAATCATTCCAAAATCCTCAGAGTTTCACCATTAGCGGTGAAATTGAATTGTCATGTTCCAAGCATAGAAGCGTCGTCGGCCTGACAGCTAAAATGTTACATCATCATCGAGCTAACAAGCAATTAAGTTAACCACCTACTGTAACTCTATTGAGAGTAGAAACCATCCTCTGCATATTTTCACTTTCCACGCAGTTCCAGATCTGCTTTTTCTTCTTTTCTTCCACAAACGACACTTTTCCACAAAGCTTTGTGGAAATCAATTCAATAATTGTCACGTTTACCAACCAGACTAAACCTCACTTTACATTTCTAGTGGCCAATACGTTCAAAGCCAACCCCCATTTTTATAATAAGAAAAAATATATTCTGGGGTACTGCTTGTAAGTTTTACATTGGACAGGGATCATTTGCACGGTGATTTTGACACTTACCGAGGAGACCTCTCCATCATTTCCCGTGCTGGCAGCCGGGGCGGCAGCCGCAGCTGCGGCCTCTTGAGCCGCCGCCTTCATGGCCGCCGCCTTGCGTAGCTCCCGATTAGCTTGCAGCGTGGAGAAGTAGTTGACGGCCGCAAACTCGATGAGGGCGGAGAAGACGAAGGCGAAGCAAACGGCGATGAACCAATCCATGGCTGTGGCGTAGGAGACTTTGGGGAGGGAGTGGCGAGCGCTGATGCTGAGCGTGGTCATGGTCAGCACGGTGGTGATACCTGTGTACGGAACCATTGATTGGCCGAGAGCTACCGTGCTAACATTTATTGTGTCACGGGAACACGACTGACTCGTATATTTAAATGTGTGATTCAATCTATCCATGACATATTTTAACCCATTGAATGGAGTATCCTCATGAGGACATATCAAAATTGCTGACATCACTTTAAGAGGACTCTCAACAAATTAGATATCTAATTGACTTTCATTGTGGAAGCAAAAATGGGAAGGGGAGCGGGGGGGGGGGGGGGGGGTAATTAAAGACTACTGCCCAAGCTTCTACCAAATTTGGGATTTCATTAGCAGCCCAGGAAATGAAAGTGCCTAATGTGACTTAATAATGCCTCTCCTGTGAGGCATCACTTCAGCAAGTGGACAGAAACCTCCTTCAAACCCGTACATCTTCCTCAAGCGATGCTGACGCTCTCTATTTTAAATATGGCAATTGAAGAAAGCCTGTCAGGCCGACAGCGAGAGGCAAGAAGGAAGCAAAATAGAGTATGAGGGGGCGAAGGACAAGGTTGATGATATAAAGACGGGACAGAAATGAAATGCTTGGGGCGTTTAAGGGCTTTTGTAGTGAGGGGGGAAAAAAGCCCGGTACAAATTAGAATGCACTCAATTAAGTTCGGGAGACTTCTGCTTGAGGGACTTAAAGCTTTTAGAGCGGATGTTGACGATGCAGTCCACAATATACTGTAGCCTTAATGTACTCTGCGTGTGCTTTATAGCTCCATTTTGAAGCTCTCTTAGCCATTAAAAGTACCTTGCACAATGTACAGACTAAAACAATCACAAATGGATGGCTTTCCCGAATCAACCAGGTCAACTTTTTAGACCAGCTTTGGCATCTGGGGTTGCTTTGTAACCTTCCACAAGACGCATTTGGACTGGCTTTTATGATGGCAAGAAAACTCCTCCTTACCAAAACGGAAGTATCGGGCCCAATTTCCAGCCGGTACCAAGCAAGGAAAACAACTCTATTGATTATGAATTATTAAACCGTCATGTTCTAAAATCACTTAATGTGATCCAGCTCACCCTTTGTATGCTTTTGTATTGTGAATGCAAAAGCAAGAGTACAAATGACTTGGCACAGAATTGTGCAGTAAATAAAAACCTACTTGGCCTTCCTCCTTTTGTAGACTTTCACACATTTCTCCAGTCATTTGCTCTTTGCTTTGTCTAGAAGGTTTTTTATTTCTCTATCGCCGTTCGCTTTCTCTATCTCTCCCTGTTTGGGTGTTTCTTGCGCGCTGCGCTCCTGAGGCTAGAGCTCGGTGGCAACTCTAGCGTAATGTAATGTGAGCGAGCGGAACCTGTGAGTGCTCCGAAGCGGGCCAAGTATAAACATCCTCCCCCTCTCAGCCCTTTGCATGAGCAATTTCAAAAAAGACATTTATTCCCAATTAATTCAGCTCAACCACTGTGGAGGAGGGATAATGAAGAAAGGTTAAAAAAATATCATGCTCTGACTTTGTTTGCATGAGCTAGCAAGGTTTTTATTTTAAGAACTAATCAGTGTTCAGGAGGAGTGTGCTGGTAACTGTGCTGCTTAAAGTTTACAGAAGGAGAAATGTGGTGAGGTCGAACTGTGGGCGTTGAGTTGATACGTTGCGATTTTTGTTTTTGTTTTTTCCCATTCGACTTCTAGATACTTTAAGAAACACTTCTGGGAGCTGCAATGAAAATTGAAAACTACTTGGCTTAGCCTTTTTGAACACCTCAAAAAGAAGCCTTTACGTCTTTGACATCACACCCGCGTCTGAAGTCAAGTTAAAAGAATTCTTACCAAACACAGTCCGAGCTGGAACTGACTCCTTGTTAATCCAGAAGGAGACTTGAGCCAGGATGACGGTCATGATGCAGGGAATGTACGTCTGGATCAAGAAAAAGCCCATTTTTCTCTGCAGGTGGAAGTGGACGGTCATGATGACGTATTCCCCTGAGACAGAAAGAGAGAAGTGAAGCCAAAGATCTGCTTACCGTAATTTTCGGACTATAAGTCGCAGTTTTCTTCATAGTTTGGGTAGGGGGGCGACTTATACTCAGGAGCGACTTATATACATATATTTAGTTCTTTTTCACTTTTTTGGGCATTTTATGGCTGGTGCGACTTATACTCCGGTGCGACTTATAGTCCGAAAATTACGGTACTTCCATTCTGGACTGGACTTGTGACTTGTCTTGAAATAGAAAAAATATATACTGAGAGTAGTCTCTTGTGGCTGACCAATTGATTCCATTCCAAGTTGTTTATTTTTGAATGAGGAATCTGACAAGAAGAGGGGCCCGGAATGATCAAAGTCCACATGAGGAAGCTATTCAACGCCAACGTTTTCCTGATGCCGTGTCCTCATTTCTCAACTTTCGGACTGTAAGGCTGCAATTGATCAAAGATACATTTTATGTATCTTCAAAGATACAACTGCACACCCTTCCGTACCTTTTGTTCAGTCAACTCGAGGTTGGCCTTTTGAAGTCAATTGAACAAACGAGGAAGAAAAAAAAAAAAATCGACTCCAAAATGTATTTCCCTACAACCTTCAACGAGGATCTTGACTCACCTGTATTGGACTTGAGCCTCTCACTTGACACTTCCTGACCGATGAGGTCATACTGCAAGAGACTGGATGACTCCTGCGGCACCTCAACGGAAGACAGAGGGCCTTTCTTCCACGTGTACATGATCTCACTGACAGGGTAAGCATCTGCAGAGAAGACATCACGAGAGCTTTTAATCATTTTGGCACGGAATAGAAGATTCGTCATGTTTTTGTGCAAACAAAACATACTAGGGGAAAAAAAATTCAAAACAATGAATCCCAACTGTTTTCCTTTGCTAATTACTAGCTTGCAAAAAAGTGACACACGATGACAGACTCAAAGCTGCTCAAATGAGCCACGCGTTTCAAATTGACATCTATGAAGGGTGTCTTGTCAATTAGTCAGTGACACCCAGAGTGGCACCAGCTGTCACAGAGACAAAACAAGAATGGGAAAAAAAAACTCACAGCTCCCAAACTTGAGTGGGCATGCGTGTCCGTCCATTGGGAAGTTCATCAATCGCATGGGGCACTCTGCATTTATAGTTAATCTGTCGGAATAGAGAAGAATTGAGTTCATACTTGATGTCATGACTTTTAAAAGAAACGCTTGAGAGAATGCAAACTATAAGAGAATGAGTCCCTCACATTTGAAAGTTTTCAGATTTTAAACATCTCAGTCCCATCTCGAACTATGTCGTGTAAATCCAGCCGCAATAGGGATGTGCTTTTTTTTGACAACTCCACTTTGAAAGATGATGCAGAAGGCAGCACATCGTTCATTTGGAATTTGACAAAAGCACATTATGCGTTGAGATGTTCCAATTATTTGGGGGGAAATATGAGCTGCTGCCCTTCATCGCATCTTCCAGGTTATCTCGCTCTCTCTTTCTTTGAATTGCCATCCAAAGGCTGCTTTAACCATCAGATGGCCCATATTTTGTTTTGGAATGGCTTTACGCGAGTCTGTGCATCCTTTTTTTTGGGGAATGCTTTTTTGTTTGAATTGTTATCCAGGGCTCCATCCGCCACTCTATTCTGGTCTTGGCCACGCCGCCGTTACCTCATGGTGTAGAGGATGGTTCCGTTCTGCATGATGCGGAACAGCTTGTTGGGGGTGGTCATGTTGTGAGAGATGGACCTCTTGCCGTTACGGAAAAAGGTGTCTGGCGTCCAGATCTTGCTGACCATGAGGTTATTGAGTCTTAGTATCTCGATGGGGCCCTCGAATTTCAAGCGCTCGTCGATCCACGTTTGGCGGAAGAACACATCCATGGTGTATTCCTGTTGAGGACGAGTACAATTTGTTTACTATGACTTGGATGATGCCGCTACCTTTGTAACCTGCAGAGACAGGCAGATGGGGAGTGAGCCACGCTTTCTTTGGAACCTGCTGAGCAATGTGTCTGATTTATGTATTGAAATTTGCCACATTTGGATGCACTTCAACCTTTCAGTCCTCCCTACATCATTATTGCACATTTAAAACAAATGTCGGGCTGTTGAATGTTTCCTTAAGATCACTCGTTTTTATTTTGATTTTACTATAATGTATCCAATTATACTACTGCAAATACCATTATTTATTACCATCGTAACTATTACCAAATTGTACCTTTTAGCTAGCGAGTGTAACTATAGTCCTTCAATTCATCTAAGAACACAACATCAAAACAGCCCAGCATCATTTTAGGATTTTATCTCAATAGTAAAGTAACTGTAAAGTCTGTTGGGGGGAAAAAAAAAAAACTAAAATACCCGCAAACATTAGCACAAGTTTCCAGCCAGCAAGTCTTAAATAAAAGTCAATCCTGGATGCTTTGAGGTCACATTGGTAACCTCACTGAACTGCCCCCCTCCCCCTTTGCCTCTGTACAGTAAATAGATCTTTCACCATCATCGTCATTATCATCAAGGCTTTAAAGTCTCCAAGAAAAGCTCTAAACGGCAGCGTCATGTTCAATAGACGTATAGCGTTGGCTCGGCCTATCTCATGTCAAGAGTAGCCAGCAGCCTATCCCCGTCCATCCCAACATCAGCTACATCTCTCTCCCTCTCTCTAACCGAGGGATTGTCAGACAGATTAAAGTCCGACTAAGCTGCACTAATGACATCTGCCCAAATGCTGCAATAATGAAGCCTAGGACTTGAGTTACAAGGGACAGGGGGAAAAGAAAAAAATAGTGCACATTTGTATCCACAATGAGCGAGTGAGACAACACGCATGTGCATGACAAGCAGCAAATGAAAGAACTTTGTAATGCTTCTTTACATACCATCTCCACATCTGAAACCGGTCCAAAGCTGGTGACAAAGATGTCCGTTTTGACTTCTGTCACTGGACCTACAGCAAAGGCAGTCAGGCATTTATAATTCCCATGATAAAAAAAATATATTATATTTGTAAATGGATGTCCTGTATGTATTGATATTGTTTTTAAAGATAGGCTATAGGGGAAAAATATTGTGATTTTTGCAGTCTTGGTACTTCCAGTACTGTGTACTGTAATCTTAATATGGATTTTGTAGTTTTGCTGCATGCAACTTCACTGTAGCACTGATTTTAAAAAAAAAAACATTATGGCTTCATTTTCACGCTCAAATGGCTACATTTGCACACGTCATATTCACAAGCAACCTGGAGGCGCAAACTTGGCCTAACTTTTATCCAGTAACAACAACAACCTAATGGTGATTTATGATTTTAAGTGTATTTAAGCATACCGCCAAATCCAGGTCGCAGCCTGTTGTCATAGCCGTCCAGTAGTCTATCCAATATGCGCGTGATGTTATCCAAATAGATGCTGGTGTCAGTGTGCTGCGCTCCCCAAGCGCTGCATAAGCTGTAACAAAAGCACGTGTGGAAAAGCAAAAAGCAAAAATACCTCTTAAAAATAAGAAAGGAGTTTAGCAAGTGGTGCGGAAAACAGCGCGCTCGCCGTGCGTAAAAGTCCGAGAGTTTGCCACTCACCAAGATAGAAAGAAGCACGTCAAAGGAAAAGCCATGCCTTGTAGTCTTTCAAAATACAACTTTAGAGATCCCAGGTCAGCTATGCAGACGAGCACATGCCATCATCATGCATGGACATCATTTTATTCCCCCAAAGGCGTCAGCAGCTCTTGTTTGAGTTGCGAGGATTTGGCGCGTCAGTCCGGTTCAGCACGACTTGACTTGCTCTCCAGTGCGCACGCCTCACAGCCTCAACCGCTCGGCTGAGAGCGAAAGAAATAAAGAAATAATACAACACTGAGGAGTTTGGAGAGTGGAGAGCGTGGATGGACACGCTGGAAAGGGGGGATTTTGCAAAAAAAAAAAAAAACTAGATTGATGGCGATAATTATTACCTGATAAGAGGAAGGGGAATCAAACAGCACCAGCATGGACGACTAAAATAATCACTAAAATGTATGTATTTACATTAAGCGGCCACAACATTAGGTACACATGCAATTCCTAACGAGAATGTTTGACTGACATGAATTGAAGTCTTTTATTTTAGTTGATGTGTGAGAGCGGTTCCTAATATTCTGGATGCTTTATGGTTATATGACATACTTTTTTTTTTTTGACAATGAAAGATAATGCAAAGAAACTGTTTTTACAAAATTGCATTTATCCACAGTAGTATTGAATAAGAGGGCGTGGCCTGGTGAGTGACAGGGGTTGAAATAGCTCTTTGCAGGTTTTGTAGTTGACTGTTTGACTGTTGGTCTGTAGCTGTAGCTGTCCTTGCCCGATTCCGAGGGCATTACAGATCCCGACTTCATCATGGAGTGTTGGCGTATTTGAAGTCCACTCAATTAGTGAAGCTATCTTAATATGAGCACAGGAGTCGAACTCAAGGCGTGCGGAGGCCAGATCCAGCCTAGCTAAAAAAAAATATAGCTTACTTTGTGATATGTATTTGTGCGCTTATTAAACTCTAACAATAAAGTGCACGAAAAAAAAAAATCTTCATTGATCAAGTGGAAAGATTATCTCGGCACAGCATTAGTTTTTCATGATGGCGACTGTAGTATCGCAGTCATTTATCAAAAATTCATACGAGGAGGCAGAGAGGGAGAAATATAGGGTGGTCTTCAGACGCTGGCTGATTACGCAATGTCACATTTTAACTCTGGCTCTCTTTGTGCTCCAAACACTTCACGTAATGAAAATGTGCTTTAGATAATGAGCAATCACGAGTGAATCACCAAAGATCAAGAGCGCAACACATTCATGACGAAGAACCTAATTGCTGCATTGCCTTTGAGAAATGACAAATATTGTTTTGAAAAGTTTGTCCTGCATTTAATTGTAAAAATAGCAAGTCCTGAAGCATATGGCATTTTAAAACTCCAAACACATTTTTAAGTGAACAAATAGAAATAATAGGAGGTCACAGTTTTCACAGAATGTAATCTCTACAAACTTCCATTCAACTTTAAGGTGTACGTGGAGATGAGAGGAAAAACGATAATGATGGATAGCATGAAGACACAAGTCCCCTTCCATGGGAACAATGGAATGAGAAGCAATTCAATTATGTCCATTTGGGAAGTACAATTACTTTGGCGAGATAAGGGGACATGCTTCGGAATCAAAACGATTTTAATTAGTTCATCATTCAAATAAAGGGAGTTTTAATTAAACATGCCATGATATGCGCTCGGCATTTCCGTGCAACGCCAGCAGATTGGTTGAAAAATAAAATCACTGACAGCAGGATTCTCATCGCACAACTGGATGTCGTTTCTCCTTATTTGTGTGTGCGCTCAGAGCCATAAATAAAAAATGTTGGAAGCTAGCAAAGTGTAAGAAACACACATTGTCTGCTTTTCTGCTGCCCCCCTCACACACACACATATTTACAGTGCAAATTCATCTTAGTAACTCACAAGTACAGACACACACACAGTGTGCAACACGTATGTGCATGCAAGTGTATCATTTCTCATTCCTGTCCACGGCACAGTGCTTCTATTAATACATGCCAGCTCCCACGCCAAATGGACCCACTGTACTTCATAAGCTTCGCCGTGTGGTTGCCATGGTAACACTTACAGTAGGAGAAACTTAGCAAATGCGTGCGCGTGTTTCTCGAAACTTTGAAGCGCTTGATATGGTTTTGGTCATCAAACAGGGGCAGAGCTTTTTGCTATTGTTTTCAAAAGCGGTTTAAAGAAGGACTCGGGGGAAAAGGTTACATGCTGCCACAATGACTGGAGGAAAGTTGTCATGTGGTATTTCAGTGCGTTCGAATCTGAACAAGGGAGGACGATGCTGGCCTATTTGCGTGACCATCGACTGACTTTCTGCAATCACATCAGCAAGTCAACTTGAAAAACTTTTTCTCCACCCTATTATTGTTTTTAGACTGTCTTTAGCGCTGCCACCACATCTACATCATGAGGAATGGCAGCAGCAGTTGCCATGGAGACAGAACCATAGCATAGCAAGTTAAAAGGAATGTTGGATTTCTTTTTGAGGTGGAAGGTTAGTTTCTAAGGGCATTATCTCGGATGATCTTCTGCTTAAATAAAAGTTAAAATAAATAAAAAAACTTTTATAAAATAGCACTTTTTATCCGTAGTTGTTGTGCCTTCTTTTTCAAACGGCAGCAGACTGGTCTGCCTCCGTGTTTGAATCTATTGCTACTAAACATATTGTGAAATGAATACCCCAATTTTGTTACATCTCTTGTAGCGGATGTCCAGCTTTGAGTTTCCAGCGCGTGCAATTGTTAGATGCAGACGCAAATACGCAAGCGTCATGTAGCTTATTAAAAATGTATCGAGTGTACAGGATATTTGCATAGGCAGGAAAACGCCCGCGGATAAAATCTCATTACAGAAGAGCCCGGAGCGGTAGCGTTGCCCTTTCCATGCCGGCCAATCAATTTTTTCCCCATCATACTTTTTGGAGAAAACTTTTCTCATAACTGACCTATAAAGTAGAATATTTATATGACTGCACTACATTGAATCTTTTTTTCAACGTTATGTCATTTTGAGCAATTATTGTACTGAAGGAAATTAATTAGCACATGATGTCAAAAGCCCCATTTGTATAAATCAACAACATATTCATGACTTGAACTCCTGTCACTGATGAGAGCACATAAGGAGATGAAAGGTGAGAAGTCATGTAAGTGCATGATGAGCGTGGGTGAGATGTGGAGGTGTATGCCACGGTCTCCATGGTTACGGCTAATGGTAAAGTAGGGTGTCAATGTCAAATTAAAGTCAGCGGCGCCGCGGTGGTGCTAGTCAAAGCCTGCGATGCTGTGCCGAACCAATTTAAAAAAAAAAATGAAAGAAGTCAAGGTGACACCTGGTTGCCAGATTTATTTTCAACAAAAGTAACACAAAATAAACAATGGTTCACTGCTTTTTTAGGGGTTTTCTTTCGGTTGACTTTTTTTGTTCTTACTTGAGTTTATAAGTCAGTTTTACCAATTTTCCACCACTCATCTGGCAACGCCGGCAAAAGACAAGAGTTGAGGCTGGATTTTAAGTTTATTAATTTCATTGTCTTTCCTTTGTGTGGCGACTTGACTTGCTAGATTCCCAGCTGTAAGTTTGGACTTGCTTTAAACTTTAATGTGCTGACTTTCTTGTGACTCACTCCCCACCTCTGCCTATTGCGCAACACCAGGTTTTCACAAAGAGGTTCTTTTTCAGTCCAATCAGCTTTTTAGTAGGTTTGGCAGGAAAAAAAAAATGTTTTGCCATTTGACCTTTACAACAGAAATGCTTCATGTGTTGGAGGTGCGATTTTATCCTTTTGGTATTTTGACAAATTCCGCTCAAGACAAGACACACAAGAATGCATAATATTACTCCTTTCACCTTTGTTGTCTGCAGGGAGGAATAATGTAGAAAGAAGCCAATAACCTCATGTCGCCATCTAAATCATCACATCAGAGCCCAGCCAAGTCTCCTGAAGAGAAGCTTTTTTTTGGCAGACGCTCTCAAATCATCGCCCCGGTCTTCCCAACTGCGTCAACCCTGTCAGCGCTTGTGGCTGAGAAGACCACGACGGCGGTAGAGCTCGGTGAGTACCAACAATCTGCTGCCTGAAGGGCATGACAACCTTGAAGCGGAAGCAGGTGGCGCCCCCTCTGGAGAAGATAAGGAGATAAAGCACGAATGTTGTCTGACAGGCTCGCTTTATCCCGTTTATCCTCGCCTCAGTGCTCCAAACCTGATATTATTCCTAGGACAGGTGTAGACTCTGAACAACCACAGGGAGTTAAAAAAAAAAAAAAAAAGCACACATCAAGGGCTCTTTTGAAGCTAAATGTAGCGTATGTGCTAATTTCTCTTCTCAGGTGAACAATAATGGAAAGGGATCAGCCGGTGAGCATAGCACACTATTATGGATCACCGATGAAAAATTCATGAGCGTAATTGCGGATGAAAGTATCCTGATCATCACTTCAGTGAATGCAGGAAAAAGGCGTATATTGATCTCGGAGCGGAAGAGTAATGGATGTAAGCCTGGTTTAACAACAGTAGCTTGACATTTGCATATGCTAGTCAAAGTGGATGGAAGGTCACAGCATGAAGCAGCCAAATGGAACAAATTGTTTCGTTTGGAAACTGAATTTGGTTTGGATTTAATACGGCAGAAAAAAAATGAGTCAATCAATCTTTAATCTGCTCTTTAATGATGATTTTAACCTCAATTGTAATGGTGATTTTGTTGAGTATATTTCTAAAATTAAATTCCTCCGCCCCACATTTCACGGACAGACGGCATTGTTTGCTGCAGTAAGACATGCACACAGATTTTGTGCATTTTTAGATTCCAAGTAGCATTATGTAGGCTCAGACTTATTTAGAAAAAAGAAAAAAAAAAAGGGAAAGTTGTTTTTCTCAAACAGATGAGCTTTTCTATATTAAACTGGATGGATGGACGGACGTATCATCATTAAATCCACTCAAATTTGATTCAAATGTTATTTGAGTGTCATTTGAAAGTCAAAGTCAGGAAGGCGTGCGAGGATAGTGTGCTGCTTGGCCGTGCATGCGCTTTGGCCTGCGTCCCCCACTTGGATGGCAAACAGACAGTGGGCCCATGGCAGGTGGGAGCAGACCAGGTGGAACTCCACAGTGAAGACCAGGTGTCGCCTAGTAAATCTCTTTGCGCTTTGCCTGCATAATACAATGGCAACATCTACGGCAGAATAAAATACCTACCTTTGTGCCATAACGTCAAAGCCGCCATTATTATGAATCCTAAGAATGGCAACGATTGAATAGGAAAATCTAGTGTGGGTGGATAATTGGTGTGATTTACGTCGGCTGACAAGTTAAGAGATCATTTTTCCATTTTAACTTGAAGCCTAAATTACAGCTTCCAGACTAATGTCCCTGTAATTTATCATTGCACCCATTTCTGTAAGGACACTGAAAATAATATAATAAAACCATATCATTGAATCATATAATGAAATAATAATAATCATATCATTGAAATTGACTCGACGTTGACTGAAATTTAAATACAGTGACACCATCAGGTCATGTGGAGAATTCTTTTTTTTTTTTCTACCAGTCAGCTGGTCCGCTGAAGGAATGTCTCTTTTAAAAAAAAGCGGATCATTGCTCGGGCATCTTCCACTCATCCACCACTTCCTCCATGACTGGAGTTTCTTTTGCACAGTGGTGCGTGCGTTCTGCTCAGCTGTGCGTGCGTAGCCAGCATAGCTCCATCACATACTTCTCATCTACATGGATCCAGCCTCCAAAGCCCGAGGCACTCGGCATGGGCAAGCGCGCCGCTCGTTGCGTTAAGACATGCTTAACGCACTGTGCATTTACGTACAGGCCTAGATGTATAGCCATCCATGCACTGGCGCTGAGATGTCAAGACACAGCAATCACAATGCTGAACATTTAGAATGTAATCATGTTCGGATAGATGCCTTAAAACATTGACCATCATTTGTTATTGTGATTGCAATTGGTGTGGAACTGCACAGCATCACGGGAGCCGGTTTCTAAAATGGCGACCGTCTAAAAGAGTGAACAACTCACCAAGTAACTGGACACTTTATTAGATAGGTTAATGTTATGTTGGTAGTACACCAACAACCTTAGGCAGGAATATTGCACTGCTCTTGTTTAGTAATTAGTATTGTGTCCACACCCTCACCGGCGCAGAATGCCTGTATGTGAAATAAATATCATTTGCTTGTAAAGGCCCATTTCTGGCCCCAACATCAGCATATGTGATCCACCTCTGCACCATGTTATGTGTGTAAACTTTGAATGTTTGCAATGGGTCCCTTTAGATTGAGTGAGTGGATCAATTGAGGTCTTCGATATATTTATACGAAGAATGCCGAATTTTAATTTCTTATTTGGATACGTCAAGAGTATTTGCCGATTTAAATCATATGACAATGAAGTGTACCTATTAGAATGACTTTTTGATGAAATTTCCTGGGAAACCAACCTGCAACTTTATCTGAGTCCATCAGATAGGGAGATCCCCCACGAGAGACAGTTGACTCCCATCCTTTACATTCCACCCGCGTCTGTCTGTCTGTATACTACACCCCTGTCACAAGCATCATCATCATCATCATCATCACCACCACCACCATCATCTTCATCATCAGTCTTCACGTTGTAGTGCAGACTGCGCATGCGCCCGGCATTGGAATTACCGCACTGGCAAGAATAAGTTGTAGCTCGTCTTGTCTTCTGCAAAAGGAGGCTAGAAGAAAAAACACACGCCATCAAAAGACGCGAGTATGGCGGTGTTAAGAAGAAGGTGGTGGTGCTTTTGTGTCTGGGTGTTCCCCCTGGTAGTGGCCGTGGTGTGCGTTAAAAGGTAAGAAGGCTCCACTCCTCTCCTTTTTTTCCCCTACCGGACCAGCAGCGGAGGCGGCGTGGAGGAGACTTTGCGCTCCGTGGAATGTTTTGTCACCGTAATCTGTTAATTTACGCGTGCCTATGTGTGTGCGCCTTTCTCCACAGTGTCGGTGTGAATGATCCGAGCAATATGCCGTTGGTTAAGGAGACGGTGGACAGGCTGTTGACAGGTTATGATATTCGTCTCAGGCCAGATTTCGGAGGTAAGTGGTCACTTTCTGCGCCAATGCAATGCTGTGCAAATGCCAGACAAGTGGGATGCATGCGCACGTCAAAAAAAAAACACGCACACGCACTTTACTCATGCATGCATTCAAATTCCAATCCCCATTTTAACTTTTAGAATGCTCGAATGTTCTGCTTTTGTGCGCGTCAAAAAAGAAACCGGATTTGACACAAGCGCAATATGATTATGAGCCACTTAGCTGCACCACAGTTCACAAAGTTTTATTTTTTTTTTACCCCCCCACCCCAGGTGCGCCAGTGGGAGTGGGCATGAATATTGACATCGCCAGCATAGACATGGTGTCTGAAGTCAATATGGTAAGTTATCATACAAATGGGGTAATTATCTCTGCGTGGATGCTGGTAGAAGGGGAGGGGGGGCGTGTTTGGTGGGGGGGGGGATACCCTCCCAAATGCACAGAAGGGGAACCCCCACACTCTTGTTTGTAATGACATGAAATGTTTCACTGCTTACGTTATGCTCTTGACAGCATTTATAAACACGCATGTTATAAAAAAATAATTGGATTTTTTTTTTATGCAACTGTAAAACATATTAGGTCAGACTGACCTCTCTGTGATGGTTGAAAAAGCTTGCTTTATCAAGGCTTATTTTTCTGTGGACTTTTTATTTTTAGTGGAAACACTGATAAGAGTTGAAGTGGGAGATTTTGCTCCATACAAGTGCACCCCCTACTGATGGTTTGTTAGAACTGCAGCCTTTTCTCCATGGAAGGTCACACTTCTAAAGCAAGTGTTGTTTCCATCCGCATCATTTGCCATTTTCCCCCTCTTGATTATTTCATTTTTTATTGTAAATAAGAAAGTACCCCAACCCCCCCCCCCCCCCATGCTGTGACGTGATTTTGACGTTGGCTGCGATATGACTCATGTTTTGATGTCATGTGGAATATTTTTGGCAGCAGCGAAATCCCCTGAAGGCTTTTTGCTCATGTTGTTGTGTTTGTGCACATGCAGACTGCCTGCTTGAACGGAGACGTGATGCAAAACACAGACGATGCCGCGTCTATTCGCGACCGCCGACATGCGCACGTGACACATGTAGACGAAATGGAAGTGCGAAAGACGACCTGGGGATTACCTCCAAGTCAAACACAAGCAGGCTTGAATATCAAATGAATACAAAGAATTGAAGACAATTTAGGTTATGCAATGACCATGAACAAACGTATCTTACAAATGAAAACAAATTTCCAGTGCTTGTATTGGGAGCAACATAACGTCTGCTCATAGAGGAGAAGGAACACACAAAGCAGATTTTTGCCCTTGTTAAGTGGAATCAATTGGACCCTACAGCCTGTGTTGGGCTTTACTCCTCTGGTTTAAATTAGAATTTATTAGCATGTTGGACATTGTTTAACTCGGAAGTGTCACCTTCCCTGCCTGTACAAGGAAAGTTGAACAAGTCAGTAGAAAGCCTGCATCAGTCCTGTCGCTAAACCGCATGACATGCTAGAAACATGGAATAAGGCTCACGTGGAGCGGGGCCTCCGAGGCTTGAAGGGTGAAAATGGATAGGAGTGTGTAAGACCTGGGGGTCGCATTTATCACCTCGGTGTGTGTGTGTGAGGGGCCGAGAGAGAGAGATGGGTTGCCATGCAGAAAGCCAAATGGTGTTAGAGGGAAGGTCACGCACCTCGTGCTGCTCAGAGTTCACTGTGCATGACTCAGTGGTGCACATACAAAGAGAGAGCCGCTCTCTGACCACCCATGCCGTGTTACACGTTCGGCCCGAGGCAACGCCAAAGTGGAATATTCATACTTTTGACATATGAGAATCCAGCAGACGCTGCTATTTTCATCTGTGTGAAGTTCTTTTGAGAACCACCCGGCAAAGGAGATCCCGGATGGGCTGTCGGCGGCGCTTGTACAATGTATCACACAGATATATTATTATGGATGTTGGCTGAAAGGCGAGAAGAGATTATTGCTTGCCATATGATAATAAAAGGGAGGAAAGATTGTGGGGCCACTTACTGGCTGTGTAATATCTCAAGCGCACCTGAGAGCTTTAAAAAAGATGATATCAAGTCGGCCACACTGACTTCATCTTTATGACAGTCAGAGCAGGATGTTGAACTGAAATAAATGTAAATAACAATGATCTGATTTTTATCCTGAATACGATTCATGTTGCTGTGTTGCGCGAGCTTTTCAAATTGGATTTCTTTCAGGTTAATCCACCCTTGTGACAAATAAATGGAGAATATGACATGTTAGATGAATACAACTTTAAATTATGCAAATGTAATCTTTCATGAAAAAAAAGATAATTGTGTCAAACAGTTAGACATTTTCATAAGAATCCAAGACCATAAATTTATAGTCCCTCAAAATGCATCTTTTGTTTTATAAACGGTTGCATGCTAAATGGTGTGGATGGGTATGTGTGCTGACCCGTTAGACCCAAAAAAAAACCCCTCAAGTACAAGTAAACGTGCCAGACTCAATTAACATGTGTGAATTCATATCTCAAAATTCCTACATCCCAACATAACGAGCGCCACATTGTACTTGTGAAAAGGGTCAGGTGGGAATAAACATTGACACAAACGTAACTTTAAAGTTCTATTCATGTTTTGTGGACAGCCTAGTTAGCCTTTTTAGCATATGCAGCCAGCATCATACACATGAGGAGGTTTACCTTCTCCCCTTGCCCCGCAAAGCCCCCCTCCCTGTCGTCCCTGCTCTCGCCCGGCGGCCAAGTCAATGTTTGGATTACGTAATGGACAGAGCAGTGTCTCATCCGGGGGTCCATCTCCAACTTGAATAGCCGGCGTACGACAGTCACAGTAAAGGATGCGTGAAGAAAGCCTCAAATGTAATTCCAAAACATTCATCGTGATCAGTGAACACACATTCATTGGACTTTGAAGCCACCAAAAAAGCAGTCCCCGTCATGCATGATGAGTTGAGGGGTGACATTTGGGAGATCTGTCGGTGGGCTTACCTCTTTCCGTGTTGTTTTCACCAGTGGAAACATTGTGGGAGCTGCCTGACTGACTGACTGACACCTTAAACGTTGTCACGTTGTCACGAGACAAGCCAGACTGACACTTTTGTGTCAACAGGTATCACACTCAATTGACAACACTTTGTTGGGCCCTCTCACGGCTTTGAGAAGTGACTGAGCAGATCTAGGATTGACTTGGATTTAAAACCGACAGTCAAGTACAGAACTTTTTTTGGAGGGCTAAAATATTGTTCATGGAAAAGACTTATCAAATAGATGCTCTTACAATTAATCAAATGAAAAATGCACATAGGAAGTGATTCATTATATACAAATTCTACAGTTTATTTGGTGGCTCAAAGCTTTTTAAAGTTCAGATGAGTTAAAAAAAAAGAATGTACCGAATGTATAAGGCGCTGCCAACGGTGACAAATACCTTCCTATCCCATTTACATAACACACAAAAAACATCTCTTGTCCATTTCCCACGCGGCATTCTTTAATAAATTCGACCGAATGAAAGATGTCAGAATATACTTTATCCTACATACATCCTGAGCAAATTTAATCTTATACCGAAGTCACAAGAGACATTTTGGTTAAGAGGTAAAAACACACACACGCAAAAAAAAAGCCTCGGTTGATGCATAATTCATGCTGCTAGGTCTCCCTGTAGACTTTTACTAATCTGCTGTTCCCAATGCAGAGAAATTCTTGAATGCAGCCTGAGCAAATCCATCGGTCGACCACAATTGAAGAATGCTCTCCCTCACTCACCTTAAATCCCCTACGAGTTTTCATTCTTCATTAGGTACCCAATTAGTGTCGTCACCCCTCCCCAATCTCCAATATCAGATGCGCTGGCACCTTGGCCCGTGAGTCGGATTAGAGTTACGAATCAAAGTGGTTTAATCATCTGCCCACTACTCTATTTGTTAGTCTGTAAAATTAAATTCCAAGAATGAACAAAAAGCATTTTGTGTAAATGTGAAAGGCCTTCACGATGGAGACTACAAAGCCTTGCTGGAGGTTGGGTGACAAATGTGAAAATATTTATTTTCTAGCCATCACAACCTCTCAACTGCGGGTCAGTGCGGTGTGCCTCACGCTTAGCACTTCGCAGCTTGTTGCAATCTCACCGTCGGCCTCCAAAAGAGCTCTGAATAAGCAGGCGGGGTGTCAGAAATAGAAATGCTCTGAAATGAATATTGCAATATTTGGAGTCACAAAACGGATGCCCAAATTCAGCACCGTTGAAGTTTCCATAACTTTATTGACACCGATGACACACTTCATTTAACCGTGATGTTGTTCTCAGTCACCAATAACAACTAAACCTTTGTCAACTCTTCACTTCTTCCATCGGGATAGTTGAGCATTTCATAATCCTCCACTAATAATCTGTGCGGGTCTTGTCCTCGCGTGTCCCTCTGCTCTCTTTCCGAGTGGCCTTTAACTCTCCCATTTCCCTCCAGGGACACAAAGAGGGCTTGCAGATGCCCCAATTGACTCTAATAAATTGTATGTCGTCCGTTAAGCTGCACAGCTGCCAACTGACGAAACTAAGCAGCCCTGCTTCGGAGAGGGGGGGGGGGGGGGGGGGGGGGGTGACAATAGTGCCTGTGAATTTCATTTACCATCGGCAGTGATGTTTTTGTAAAGCGATGTTCAGGCCAAATAATGAAAGAGTCAAAAAATGGCTGCAAGGAGATTACATTGTGTCTCCAAGCTTGAGGTCATAACCTTTGCTCCTTTTCAATAAAATGTCTGACATTTCACTTTTGTACAAGTAATAGTAAAGTGCACCTGTGTCTTTTGAAAGATGTTCTGCTGTTAGGGGTTGGAATCTTTTTTTTTTTTTTGGGAGGACTAAGAGTAGTTTGTTAGTACCCCACAATTGGCTCGGTATAATTGCTGGATTAGCCCCAGCTATCGATTGTTTGTAATTCCATCAGCCTAGTACATAAATGTTATATATGTTTTTTTCATGAACATATGACGCAATTATGATTGAGCCCTATGAACGCGACAGAAAATGGAGCCATTTGGAGGTTTTGTAATTCATTGTACAGGATTTGAAAAAAGCAAAACAGTGTGCGCCTATGCATTGTTAATTTGTCGCCATGTTAGCTGCATCTGTCAGTCCAACTGAACTTTATTGGTTTTGCTGATACAACAGTGTAAAAGTTCATTATTCATGCTGGAAGAAACCCCAAATGAAAGCCCTGCAGAAGCTTGCGTGGATGTGTGTTTCAGTCTGACTCCACGCGGCGCACAAGCTGCTCCAGCTACAACGCTTGAATATTAAGGAGTCCGTATTCAGCTGCTGGGAGACGGGGGAATAGATGCCACTCGGCACGGTGGGGGCTGCCATGTTTATTATTAGGCCTCTTTGGAGAAGCTGTGCCCTCTGCCAGGCTCCTCATAGCCTGTCGCTAGCGGCGAGAGGACAGTGTGGGACAGGAAATTGAAAGCTGCTTGTTGTTGTTGTTGGAGGGCTTTTTGAAGAAACTCAAGTAGATGGATGATAGTGGAGCATTGGCCGTGGGGCGGTGAGATCACATTTCTCTCGGGCAGCTTTGGGGAAAATAAAAAGGACAAAAAATATGGGAAAAGGGACTTCTTCAAGGTCATACAACAGCAGTTTGATTAGTTCTTACAGTTCTTGTCGGTTGCCAAAATGAAATACCGTAATTTTCGGACTATAAGTCGTGTTTTTTTTCATAGTTTGGGTGGGGGGCGACTTATATACATATATGTTTTGTTTTTCACTTTTTTGGGCATTTTATGGCTGGTGCGACTTATACTCCGGTGCGACTTATAGTCCGAAAATGACGGTAACCGTCTCGAGTGTTCTCACATTCGCATTTTACTTTCCCAGAAGCATTCCAAATAAATACAACATGAGCTCTTATGAGATTAAGATGGATGGAGTACACGCTTAAGGAGAAATGATGGAAAATGGGACACGCGAAAATAAGTAAAGCAAGGAGATGTTCGGGAGATAAAAGCGGCAAGAGAAACCATCAGAGGGAGGTCACCGCTAGTGCCCGAATCAGACAGTGGAAGGGAAGCGGCAAGCTGTGAAGAATAAAAGCAATTTGCATGGCCGCTCCGCTGAGCTTTTAGATGCCTTTCATTTACCCCCTTGAAACCCTCCCTCCCTCCTTAACAAGCCCATTGCTCCAATCCGTACCTTTCAAATAGAAAACGGGCTTCAAGGGTAGGAGGAAGAAAGAAATGTGCAAGCTAAAGACTCCTGGTTTTAGCCAGGTCTCCCTCCCCGCAAAGCTGCTGCTCCTCACATCAAACCAATGTTTCCAGCTTAGACCTCATCCCATTTCGCTCTTCCTGTCTATTTGATCAATCGCCAGTCCTCTTGCCCAAGTCGTTTTTCACACAAGCAGGTTTCAATCAGCCGAAAAGGGCGCAGGTCAACTCGACTCGTGACCGATGGCCACCTAGAGCAATTAAAGTAAGCAAAGCAGCCACTTCTGGGTCAGAAGTCCATCTTAGCATTAGTTTGAGGAACTACCTGACAAGGAAGGATGAGCTATAAAAAGCTCCACAGGATTGGAAAAAAGTTTTAGAATTTGCAGTTGAGCTTTTCTGCTCTTCTAAAACCTCAATGCTGTTTCTCACCCATGAGTCACGTCATACGTATATAAATAAATGAGCAAGAGTTTGTTGCGCGAGGTGTTTTCCAGAAATGCACTCGTGTGTGAGAAGGACAAAATGGATCTGCATTTGAATGTCCTTAATTTTCACAAGGCGAGCTATTGGGGCTGATACACAAACCTTTTGATATTAAAGAATATGTGATGCTTACTTTATTTGAACCCAGAGTTTGTCTTATCATCGTTTCCCATTGGAATGAATGGAAATGCCGTTAATCAGTTCCGGCCTTCCCAAGTTTTTGCGGTAAACATGTTGCAGGCATCAAATTTGACAGCTAACTTGATTCTGACCGTTCCTTTGGACTTTTTTTTTGCCCTTGTGCTGGGCAAAACGTCATGCCCTGCGTCTCCAAGGAATAGCGCAATGATTGGGACGGGCATGTGGAACCTTTTATTCTTGTGGCTGGGGGCAAAAAAAGGTCTGCTGAGGATTTGGGGAAAATGCCAACTTGAGCCCCGCTGCTTTCATGCTAAAATGTTATTTTCTAGGGCCAATGTCAGTCATGAGCTTTTGAAAATATCTTTTGTATTGTCATTACTTTACCTCCCTTATGGCATCCCGGATTATGTCTCACAAATCTCGCCTAGCAACAAGGGACATCTTAAATAGTCTGTCAATCCATGTTGTGAGCTCCATAGAATGTGTTGCATGTCTCTCAAACTCATTTGGGGTTCACAGCCATCCAGACCAAAAAATGTGAGTGCAGAATGACTCATTTATTTCAATCCAGTTTATAGCATCGAGAACATTGTGATTACTTTGTATTGCCTCAGCCTGACAGCTCCGAATTGCGGCATGTTCATAAATTACCGTCATTCTTCCCCACATCGCTCTTGCTTACTTTTGGCTTTGCATCCCCCCCCCCCTCCCCCCGGTCTCCACTCGCACAGTTTATGTAGTGATGCTCATTACGAGTGTTATTATGACAGCCTCACTTGCGCATCCAAGTGCGCGCGCACTGTCGCTGCAGTCGCTCTGCTAATTTACAGCCTCCTCCTCCTCCCACAACCAGATGAGGCACACAATAGTCGTCTTTTAGGAAAGTTCGGCGAAGCCACCGTGTCACCTCCGCAGAGCCCGCCCCTACAAAGCAAGGCCGAAACTTCCACAAGTCGATAAAAGGCTGTGGGGGATGACAATGGAAATATTTTAAAACCCTGCCACATTTTAGTAGCGCCCACAGTGATTGTCACTTGTCTATTTGAGATGAATACAGATTGAAAAAATGGCCTGGAAGCGGTGGGCGGAATTGTGCATCAGGCAGAACGTCTTCAGACAAAGCCTGGAGTTCTAAAACTGCAAAGCACAATGGAATCTATTACTACATTTGACGAGGACTCATTACAGTTAGCAATTCGACAAGAGGTTATGTTGAAACGTGGGTCACTTCACGATGCACAAAATAGTGAAACTTTGGTGGACATTTGTGCAGAGTTGATGCATGGATACGGGAAGAAACAAGCAGCTAGATCTGGATGAAAGCATTCCATTTGAAATTTCACAGCTATGAGGACTCGAAATTGTACAAATGGCTTTGTGGTTAAAAGCGTCTCTTCTTCACTGGCACGTGCATGCCAGTGAGAGCCCTTACATAACCGTCGACTGGAAATGAAAGTGTTGCGAAAGCGGCACGTGCGGCTGACAACTCGCTGCGAGTGGGAACAATGAAACAAAAAATAGTTGATAGTCCAGTCACACAACACGCATCCATTTTTTTTTTTAACTGTGAATTAATTACTGTGATGAATGCTAAAAATGCAACAGTTTTACATAAGGCACAGGAAATGTGACAAAATGGATAAAAGCTACTCCTGCTATCCAAACTCCTCCAAGCGACATGCGAGTCCCAAGGGGTGCTGTGGAATATCGCATTTCTATCTACCAGGCATGTTCAAAAATGCACGTTCCTTGCCAGAAAGTGCCGATGTCATGGCAACGACAAGGAAAAGTTCCTTGAGAAAGGAACTTTATGTAAGAGTTGTTATAGTTGGAAAAAGTTGCTTTTCCTTCAATGATTGTGGGGGCTTGAGGTGTCCTAGATTTATCACCATGGAGTTTCACAGCAGATGAAAAAGGAATTCTTGTTTGTTTATGAAGAATGAACACTTTTTGTGTCTCCAGAAACGGAAGAGAAATTGGATTAGCTATTTTGCTATACATGTTTTTTTTTTTTTTTTACATGTTTTTTTCAAACTCACATTGTTCTGACAGTTCTTTGTACTGTTCCGCTTGCATTTTAAGTGGGCTACATCTAATATTGAAGCCCAGTGCGCTTTGGAAATGCAAGCTGGCCATGTCAAAGTATCACAGAGCAGCTATGTAAAACGCTCTCCTCCCCTCATCCATTTCTTTTTCTCACTCTGAATCCTCCTTTGTTCCCAGGACTACACTTTGACCATGTACTTCCAGCAGGCCTGGCGAGATAAGCGCTTGTCCTATTCGGAAATTCCCCTCAACCTGACCTTAGATAACCGCGTGGCCGACCAGCTGTGGGTGCCCGACACCTACTTCCTCAACGACAAGAAGTCTTTCGTCCACGGCGTCACTGTGAAGAACAGAATGATCCGACTGCACCCGGACGGCACTGTGCTCTACGGTCTGAGGTGAGCGCTCACTCAGCCACTAGTTTTTTTTTTTTTTTTACAGTATCTCTTGTCCGGTAACCACTAGCTCAGGCATTGGTGGTAATTATCCCATTAGACAAAAATGCCAACTAAATGGTTTTTTTCCCCAAAACATTTGTTATTTTTTGAATAGTGGCTTACTTTATAAAATGTCTTAATTATATTAGTAACATTTTAAATATTTTTCTTTATAAAATGTCTTATTTATTTTAGTAATATTTTAAGTATTTTTATAGTAAATGTTTTTTTTCCCCAAAACATTTGTTATTTTTTGAATAGTGGCTTACTTTATAAAATGTCTTATTTATATGAGTAACATTTTAAATATTTTTCTTTATAAAATGTCTCATTTATTTTAGTAATATTTTAAGTATTTTTATAGTAAATGAATATTTTAGTAAAAAGAAAAAATTGGAAGAAAAGACATGGACCCAGCACAAGCTCACACTTGATGAACTCGGCACTGTTTTCACTTATAAAACAAAGATGGGCTTTCTTAATGAAAGAACAATAAAAGAATGACTCTTAAATTACTGTATTATGGTGTTTAGATGAAGTTCTCAGAACCGCTTGCGACTTTTAATGAGCCCTTTAATGCTGCTCTACTCACATCTAAACATACGGACATTCCAGACTTCATCTGAGCTCCAGCCACTACAGAACAATTGAGCCAACTGAGAGGCTTTCAAGCTCAGCGTTGACGGTGCACTTTGTAAACCGTGCTGATGTCTCATCACTTTCTTTTGCAAAATAGTCCTCAGACGCCCAAAGTCTATAAACGCTTATTGAAAACCGCAACATCTTAATGGCTATTATGGCACTGCGGAGGGAATTAATGTTGAGCGGGTCTTCGACGTCACCCACTGTGCAAGTACATGTGTACGTAGTTCTGCACACATTTCAATAATATTGCTAACTCGTTCCATCCAACAAACTAAACGGACCAAATCTCATTCCTGTAGCAGCGCCAGCAGATTGTGAGGGTCAGATTATGCTGAACTCGAGCTCATGCCCGTGTTTTGTTGTCGTTTGAGTTCAAGAGCGTGACCTACTGTCTCAGCCCCCCCCGGCACAGCCCAATGCAATATGCAAATGAAATATCCCAAATCAGGGGGATTTGCTTGGCTGTGAAGAGCGAACAAAGTCAGCACAAAATATTACTTTGGAAAGGGGATTAGGATGAAATTAGGATAAGAAATCCATCACGCTCGACACTCCATATGATGTAAGTAGGATGGCCGGAATTGGGTCAGGAGATCAGCCAGTTGTTCTTTTTACAGCCCGGAAACGCATACAGGTATTGCACATGTCATCAAAACCTCCTGATACATATTAAGTGTCTATTAAATACGGCAAATGATCTACTTAGTGGTAAATGGACACTGGTTGTGAAGCTCAGAAATAAGAAAATGAAAACATCCGAACAAATTACAATGACTCGTCCGATATGCTTTAAGTAAAATACAATGACATGTAAATGTTGATTGTCGTTACGTTGAAGTCCTCCGCTGTGAATGAGGGTAAGGCAATGAAATAATAAAGCACTTTAGTAGTATGTAGGCAGAAGGGCTTTGTTGCGTCCATTTCCCACGTCTCACGGGATAATACCGTAGCTTGATGTGGCATGCCATTGCCTAGCCGAGAAAATCCTGGTGTGCACAAACAAGAGCAATAATTAGGAGGTTAGTGTGTAATCACACTAAAGCTGCCTGATTAGGGCAAAATGATCAAATATTAAAATATAATAAGACTCTAACCCTAGTCCTAGTCCTAAACTTTAGTGCATTGGTTATATAGGGTATACCACGAGCAACTGTGTTGCAAATTTGTCCATGATAAAATATTTGAGTTCCTACTGGGATTACTTAGCTGCTCCATAAAAGCATACATGTACCTTCTATGCAATGTGAGGGTTCCATAGTGTAGTGGTTAGTGCACTGGACTTGGACTCCAGCGACCCGAGTTCAAATCCCCATAGGTTTCAAAGATTTTATCATGGAAAAATTTGCATACTATAGTCCGCATGTGAGCTGCTCCATAAAAGCATACATATACCTTCTATGCAATGTGAGGGTTCCATAGTGTAGTGGTTAGTGCACTGGACTTTAACTCCGGCGACCCGAGTTCAAATCCCCATTGGTTTCGAAAATGTTATCATGGAAAGATTTGCATACTATAGTCCGCATGTGAGCTGCTCCATAAAAGCACACATGTACCTTCTATGCAATGTGAGGGTTCCATAGTGTAGTGGTTAGTACACTGGGTTTTAACCCCAGTGACCTGAGTTCAAATCCCAGTAGGTTCCAAAATATTTTATAATGGAAACGTTTACATACTATAGTCCACTTGTGAGCTGCTCCATGAAAGCATACATGTACCTTATATGTAGTGTGCAGGCTCTGTAGTGTAGTGGTTAGTGCACTGGAGTTCAACCCCAGCGACCCGAGTTCAAATCCCAGTAGTTTCCAAAATATTTTATCATGGAAAAATCTGCATACTATAGATCGCTTGTGAGCTGCTACATAAAAGCAGGAACCCTCACATTGCATCGAAGGTACATGTATGCTTTTATGGAGCAGCTCACAAGCGAACTATAGTACGCAAATGATTCCATGATAAAAATTTCGAAACCTACTGGGATTTGAACTCAGGTCACTGGGGTTGAAGTCTAGGGCACTAACCACTACACTATGGAACCATCACATCACATTGAAGGTACATGTATGCTTTTATGGAGCAGCTCACAAGCGAACTATAGTACGCAAATCTTTCCATGATAAAATATTTTGGAACTTACTGGGATTTGAACTCGGGTCGCTGGGGTTAAAGAACAGTGCACTAACCACTACACCATTGAACCTTCATATAGCATGAAAGGTACATGTATGGTTTTATGGAGCAGCTCACAAGCTAATAGTATAGACCAGTGGTCCCCAACCTTTTTTGCGCCACGGACGAGTGTTGGCTTTAGATGCCCAAGTACACTCAAGTGTGTCAATAATGACCCATGTTAGAATCAATGTGTATTTAATGCCATTTTTCTCATTTTGGTAGAGAGTTATGCTTTCAAAGTAGGGTTTAAAACTAGGGTTAGGGTTTCAAATTAGGGTGTCATACAAAGGTTGGGGTTTCAAAGTAAGGTTTAAAACTAGGGTTAGGGCTTCCAACTAGGGTTTCATACTAGGGCTTCAAACTAAGGTTTAAAACTACAGTTAGGGTTCAACATAGGGTTTAAAACTAGAACTAGGGTTTCAAAATAGGGTTTAAAACTAGGGTTAGGGTTTCAAAGTAGGGTTTCAGACTAGAGTTAGGGTTTCAAAGTAGGGTTCGTCCGTGGCGCACAAAAGGTTGGGGACCACTGATCTATACGAGGCGCTTTGTGAGCTGCTCCATAAAACCATATACGTACCGTCCATGCAAAACATGCCAGGGTTCCATAGTGTAGTGGTTAGGGCTCTGAATTCTGAATCAAGAGAACAAACAGATGATGAACAATCACACATTCTCCGTTTACTTTCTTAGGATGTCATTCAACCACAAATTCATAGCAGGGATTCGTTAAGGTGTTTTGAAGGGCAACGGCGTCACAGCTTTCCAAATAATATACAGTACATAACTTGCACAAACCCTGGACTCTTTTTGAAATATCCTCTCGCAAGACTTACACTGTAATGCATAGCCGTCTGTTCCTAGGGAGTTATTTCCCAGCCAAACTTTGAAATTTGCATTTCCCAACTTTACATTATTTATTTGCCCTATTTTGGAGCCGCTGGAGTAATGTGATCTAAATTCCAAGTCAAAAAGCCTTTTGACGCTGGTAATGCAGGCAAGAATGAGAAGGTAATAGTAAGTCAATGCTTCACAGGAGAGATCAAGTTGTTCTGCCTAATTAGGTGTGCCCCTCATCTTTCCGTTCTGAACAATTTATGAGCAATCCAGTTGGGATAAAATGACATTCATTTACACTCAAATTGCATCCGCGGGGCTTCGAAGCACAGCGCGGCTTAGGATGAATAAATGACAGTGCCAAAGTGTTGCTCAATAATGCATCTTGACCATCCTCCTGATTGTCTATTATCCATAGAGTGACTCTTGGGTTCTAGCCTTCTAACGACTTCAACTACTCGCTTCGCATTCTATACACCAAAAGAGGTGCAGTTCCAGCGACGGGCATTTGTGAAGTCTTGCTTTGCGTGTGGAAAATGTGTTACTTGGAACAGAATGTTAAAAATGGCCTCAAGCTTGTGAGGCTACTTAACCGTGACTTGACCTTACAAGTGAGGGCCACCATGTTGTTTCAACATATGGAGCTCAGTCGGTGTGCTTGATGGTGACGTCTTCGGGCGGTCAGCAAGAAACCACGGGCTGAAATAGGATGAAAATATTACGAGTAAAAAATATATTCAATATTTAATAATAATAATTAGTCATAATAAATATTAGTATTAATGGCTGGATTGACGCTTCTAGTGAGCTAATTCCAAATTGCTTGCTAATATAGGCTGGGAAAATAAAGGAAAAAATAAATGTGCATTCATCCAGTCACGCATATATGTACATAGTGCTAACCTTTACCTTAGCCAGGCCGTCTTCCCAAAGACGGTGCCAGACGCTCTTGCAACTCAGTTCTCCACCGCTGACTCCCATCTACACACTCAAGATCAGAAAATAAGCAGCAATTTACTCCTTGGTTAAACACTCGGCGGACTCATCACCAGGAGCACATCCGCACGGATGAAAGAAACGCTGACAAAGACAAGTGACATCAAACTGAAAAGCCGCCCAACCTTGTCCAGCCCAAACATTATTTATTGATCAAGGCTGAGGTGTACCCGAGAAAATAGGAACACATTTGGAGTGAAACTATGATGCCGGAAAAGTGCCAATAAAAGCAGCCAGCAAGCCACCGTGAAGATGACAAGAAGCAGAACTATTAGTATTGGATCAGACAGCTTTTTGTTCTCCATCATGGAAGAGAGAGTCTAGTCAGGCCACAAAGGTGCTTATCTTCACACTGGACTCGTGATGAGCTTTTCTACTAGCGCACATTTATCTGTGTTGTCAGGTGCGCCTACACAATTGCCGCTCGGTGGCAACTCCCTCTTTGGGAATCAAGTTCGCGTAGAGGAGTAAAGAATGGAAAGCTATTCCTCACAGCCTCGTGCTTATGCTCTTCCTACAAAGCTTGAAGGACAACAGAAGCTTATCTATTGACTCGTGGATGGCCCTTATCATCGTCCTACCTATCCGTGGCTCTTGAGTTCACCGAGGAGGTTACTATGGCAACAATCATACACATTTTATAATATGGGTGTTTTTTTCAGACATGGTGGAAGACTGACTGGCATTCTTCTCAATCTGTCTAGTAATTCAAATCATGCAGGGACTTGACATCTTTGTATGATCAAATGTTTTTTTTGTCTCGTGTGTGACTTTTCAGGATCACCACGACAGCTGCTTGTATGATGGACCTCAGAAGGTATCCACTGGATGAGCAAAACTGCACATTGGAAATTGAGAGTTGTAAGTAGTTTTCCCTTTTCCATCTTTTGCTGCATCTTGAGTGACCCGAAACTTTTGGATGGGAGTAAACCAATACAAAAGGCCGAGCATTTGTTCTCTCTCTCTCATCTAATCCGTGACATTTCGGAATTTCCCTTTTGTGGATTCTACCGAAGCGCCGGGAACTACCATTGCATCAATTATGAAAAGATTTTCTTTTTTTTTAGCTTTAAAATTGTGGGTCAGTGTGACATGACACGCCAACTGTGCGATGTTATTCAGGTGCCCTAACTGCAACACAAACATTTAAAAGATGTCACGCTGACTCTACGAGTACACACGCTGCAAACCTCTTTCATAACTTGATCAGCTCTGGATCAGCGCCATGTGTGACTGCAAAGGGCTCTTTAGTGCAGTGGGGAATTTAATATTTAAAAGGCACGGGCAGAAAAAGGCGATTCACAAAAGTTGTGGTCATTGAAGCAGTTGGGAAATACAAACATAGGGCTTCAAAGTTAGGGTTCCAAAATCGGTTTTAAACAGTTTAGGGTTTCAAAGTGAACTAGGGTTAGGGCAGTGCTTCTCAAATAGTGGGGCGCGCCCCCCTTGGGGGGCGCGGTGCTATTCCTGGGGGGGCGCGTGTGACCCTGGGGAACAGGCTTTTTTTTTGGCAGTACTAGAATAAAGTGTAATTGCGCGTTTACTACAGCAGGGGGCAGTGGCGCTCTCATTGTTACTTCTGTCACGTTTGCGACAGTGCAACATTTTACGACTTACAAGACAAGTTAGGATAGTCACGGTGGGGAGGGGGGGCGCGAATAGTTTTCTTCTTGCTAAGGGGGGGCGTAACAGAAAATAATTGAGAAGCACTGGGTTAGGGTAAGGATTAAGGTTGAATAGGGGGTTATGGTCTCAAAGTAGGGTTTCAAATTAGGGTTTCAATTGAGAGTCATGGCTTCAAATGTTTTTCTAAGAGGTAATAGTTCTATTTTTTTTCTGTCTCTCTCCTCTATCTATGCCATATTTACTTTCTTATCTTTAGATGTTCCATCGCTGCCAGGGCACGCAGCCAGCTCCAGCCTTTCCATGCGCAGCAGAAATATGAGAGACATTTTTAATTGGTTGCCAGAATTGACATTAAAGTCACTTTGAACTGTGCGGAATCAAAACAGAATCTTCAAGTTGAGCCACTTCAGCTCACCGAGAGGGGGGGTGGGGGGTCGGATGGAAAGCGGTTAGTCGTGCAGGTGCCGTGTTTTGTTTTCATATGCATGGAGCTGAAATGCAAACTGTCTGTTTATTATACGGCTGGCTTTTCACTTGAGACGGGTGCATTCACTTCCAATAAATGGATGTCTCTGAGAGTCCAAAGCTGCAGCCGGGCATGAAGGACCATTTGAAACCCAATTTAAACATCAAATTCACGCCTATTGAAATGACTTTGAACTTCCGCAAGAATGTTTCCAAGTTTTGACGAATAGTAATAGCACAATGTGCCAAGAGGGACCAAAGAAAACCAAACCGGGCATTTGCAGTATGTGAGCTACAGTACTTCAGTTTAAAATAATAATAATAAAAAAAAAACTTTGATACAGCAGATGCTGGTATTTTATCTCACGCCGACAACCTTCTTTGACCATTAAAAGAAATCAAGGGAGACATCTTTTTATTGAGCTGATAAAAAGCCTGCAGTCAGATGCCGACAGGGAGATATGCCACAGTCCCAGTTAAATAGCTCTTCTATTGCATTGTTATCTCCACAGATGGAATCACCCAAAATTTCATTTAATTTGGGCCCGCCGGCACTCCCGGACTCACAGATCTTTTGCGCTGCCATGGAATACTCATTTTTTCCCCCAGATGGGACAAGTTAATATCTGCCAATTAGGCTTAATGGAGTTCCTTTCCTATTTGCCCTATTGTTCTAATTTGTATGTCTCTCTCTCTCTCTCTCTCTCTCTCTTGCTCGCACTCTCGCTCCCTCCCTCTCCCTCTCGATGCGGAATGCTGAACAGCTAGGTCGCAATAGGTCAGGGGTGTCAAACTCATTGTAGTCATAGCTTCTTTTGGAGGGCCATTATGACTGTCAAGCCAAATAAATGTACGAGCACCTCAAATTAAAATGATGTGGCGGGCCGTATCTGAATTTGACACCTTGTGCAATAGGTCAAAGAGCTAAATGTTTGGATCGGGTGAGTAATGTCCATCTCACGCTTAACGACTTGGACTATTTCGAAAAGCTGGACAAATCAGATATTGAGAGACAGTTATTGCAGGCATGGAAAAAAATAGGGCAGGCAGATTTTAGACCGGGACACGACGTTCCGTCTTCTTCGCAACTTTTGAGATGTAGATGAAGCCAAAATGGAAACGGAAATGCGTCGTGGGTTGCTAACACTGGAATGCAGCAAAGCACCAAGCGGGGCTTTCATCAAGGGGGAACAAGAGATGTTTCTGAGTGTGAGGGTGTTCAAAGTCAGGTTTAATAATTCATTCCAACTAAATAGGTCAGTCAAGATTTCATTAAGGAGAGCTGGCAGGAGGGAGGGAACACTGCTGAGGTAGAAACAAATGACCGCGTATTCGTGACTCGACTAGAAAGGCGGACGTGATGGAAAGATTTCGGTGGAGCTTAATTATACTTGTTGTAATGTATATTACCGAAAATAAATAAGCGCTTTGCAAGTCTTGCTCAATAGGAAGAAGCGTGGAGTATAATCCTCACGGAAGGAGGATTAATTGAACGGCCGTTATATGAAACTGCATGGCTTGAAGTGACTCGCACGTCATCGTTGCACTTTCAATAATAAACCACATTCGGCGTCTTTCATAGTCTAACGAGAATGTTCCATCTTTGCTTTTGAAAGGAGCAATCATCCTGTTACTCAATGATTTATGGCTTGTAGCCAAAGCCCACTTTGCTGCCCATGTCTCCGCTGATTTGGCCAAAATGAAAGCAAAAGAGGGAATAACTTTGCTTGCCATTAATATTAATAGACTCTCGTCCCTTTCATGGATTCGACCGGCTTCTAGAGATGAAAATGGATGCCTTGCTTAGTTATTTAATCATCTTTCTCCAAATGTTAATAATTTACTTGCACTTGGGAGACAACACAATATAGGCTGACTCATAGATTTATTCCCGTATAGCCAACATACACAGTAAAGGGGTTTCCTCGGCTACTATACGTACATACTAAGTAATGCTGTATGTTTAACATGAATTCATTATTGATCGTTGGGCATAATTCAGTCCAAATGTAGCATCAAGGCATTAGCACCAGCTTTGTTCAAAGAAGGCTCAATCGTGAATGATTCAAATCAGTGAATGCATGCAACGCTAATAGTGCTAATCATTTATTTAACTTGTCCGAAAAAAAAAATTAGATTAGATAATACAGAGGATGAATTGATTCTGGCTGGAGTGAGACCCTTGCTACTACCGTAATTTTCGGACTATAAGTCGCGTTTTTTTCATAGTTATACTCAGGAGCGTCTTATATACATATATGTTTTTTTTCACTTTTTTTGGCATTTTATGGCTGGTGCGACTTATACTCCGGTGCAATTTATAGTCCGAAAATTACGGTACTTTTTATTTCACTGTTCTAAAAACGTGCTGAATTAATATAATATCCTAAAATGTGACTGCCAAGAAAGCAAAATAGACTTGGCTCATTTTGCTAATGTAAGCTAAAAGCTCAGAATGCTTACACATTAGCTGATTCATTTTCTCAAACTCAGACATGGCAATAAAATTGCGCAAATATGCTGTTACTATCTTTTTTTTGGGGGATGCTAGATGGCATTGGCATAGGAGTCTGTACGATTTAATTGAAGAATTCAATTCCAATTACAATAAATACTTTCTTATTTCCTCCTTTTGTTTTGTTTGAAGCTTTCAATTGTGGACACGTTGCTTTCTGGTTTCCCCGTCTCAGATGGTTACACAACTGACGACATTGAGTTTTACTGGCGAGGAGGCAACAAGGCCGTGACTGGCGTGGACAAGATTGAATTACCACAATTCTCCATCGTGGATCACAAACTCATCTCCAAGAATGTCGTCTTCTCTACAGGTGAGGAGGTTTAACAGTATGGCTGACAAATTGCTTTTTTTGAAACTCAACTCGTTAGCAGTTTAATCAAAATACAGTGGATTTAATTCATGTTCCACTAATGCAAGTGTTTAGTGCGTGGGTGCATAGAACACATTACGGTAAAGATTTTTGTTTTACTTGATTTCCTCTTTAAAACTAACAATTAACTAATGAATTGTTAATTTGCTCGATCAAGCAACTTTCATTTCATTAAGTAACAACGGCACTGAAATGGGGATTTTAATGTGGCTTTTTACTCTTTCTTTTCATTATGATGCAAGCAAATTCCCTTCAGTGAATGCACTCGGATGGATACAAAAATAACCATCCCTGCTAATTGCTTGTAAGGATGAAAACGTTCAAACCGAGTTTATATGCGGAAGTTCCCTCCGAGATGGAAGACGCCATGACTTATTTAAAAGCAATAAACAAAAAGAATGTTGTCTGATACAATGAAATATTAATGCTTTGCGTGCTTCCATATTCATGGCATGCTCGTGTAAGCAGGCCAGTGGTTTTGCTCTGTTCTTTCTGGAGCTTGTCAGAATTCAAATGGTTACAAGTCACCATAACTCCATTATTCCCGTACGACTGCCCAATACTCGCCGGTACCGTTTAATGTGATTTAAGGACGCTTGGTCAAGTGTTGCCCCACTAATGTGACTTAAATTAAGTCTAGATGCACAAGTGGCGGGGATTCCCCTTTTTAGCGCGATGTCAACGGCAGAATGGAAGTAGTGACCCCGAGGTCGTTCAAAGATGCCAACATCAGCATGTGCTTGGCGCTCGGCCAGTGTCAAGTTTACGGCCAAGGAGAGCCAATGTCATTTTAGCGAATGAATAACAAGTAGCGCTGGGCTTTGTTGTTCCGTGCTGCCTTTCTTCCCTCATCTTGGTGACTTGCAGCATGTGGCTCATGCTGGAATTAACTAAATTAAATAGCAGACGTAAGCCAAAGCCTGGCGGACTCTTGAGTGTTTTCGTGTGTAAATCTCGTCCCTTCAGCGCTTTTATGCGTGCGTGACTTTCAAGTCAATTGCAATTTCTTGTGATGCTCTTATGGGTGACATTTTACAACTGGGTTGGAGTTTAGTTATGGTCCCACCTTCATCAAAAAAAAGTGCATCTGCTTGAACAATTACCGTATTTTCCGCCCTATAAGGCGCACCTAAAAACCTAAAATTTTCTCAAAAACCAACAGTGCGCCTTATATATGGACCAAATTCCTAAATTTAAACTGGCCCAAAGCATTGTGTCATGAAATCAATCATAAGTGGCCCCCTGAAGACTATGAATCATGACTCAAAAAGACTATGGATCATTATTTTATGATTATAAAGTAATTTGTTCCGTCTGAAGTTGAAATAAAAAAGATAAAATGGAGAATGATTTGATTTGGATTCAAAATCTGACATGATGCATTAATGGTGCGCCTTATAGTCCGGTGCGCCTTATATAAGGATAAAGTTTTAAAATGGGCCATTCATTGAAGGTGCGCCTTATAGTCCGGTGCGCCTTATAGGCCGGAAAATACGGTACTTTTTGACCAGCACTGTTTCCTCCATTTGAATGTTTTGACGGCAGCTCATCGAAATGCTAAAATCAAAATAGCTTGGACGATTCAACGCTGACGGCTGTTTTTTTACCTTTTTCCAACTGTGAAGGATCTTATCCCCGCCTGTCGTTAAGTTTTAAGCTGAAGCGAAACATCGGATACTTCATCCTGCAAACGTATATGCCTTCAATCCTCATCACCATTCTCTCCTGGGTCTCCTTTTGGATCAACTATGATGCATCTGCTGCCAGAGTTGCTCTAGGTAAGTCGGGTACCATTCACTGACGAAGAAGAAGAAAAAACAAAACTATGTACATTTGAATGAGCCAGTACAGAATTCTTGTCATTTCTCATAAAACGACTTTGAAAGTCAAGAGTGAAAGCAAATTTAAATACAAGCTCAATTTCATAACCATGCCCGAAGCATTTGAAAGCATCCACCGCTTTCCTCAGCGGGAGTTCTCACCTAATGAACGAGACCGAGGTTGACGTTTGAATTAAAAAGGTAAAATTAGCTGGCTTCCAAATGCAAGATTTCAAGTTCCAAGGGTAAGCTACTCACTTTCACGGACTCTGACAGGATCAATGAAGCAAAGATGCGGCGGCTCATAGATTAGATAAGCATTAGGTGTTGCGGAGATAAATCTACCGTTGCACCATGAGCGCTCTCCTACATCTTCCAATCAACTTTTTTTCCATCAGGTATTACCACGGTGCTGACTATGACCACCATCAACACCCATCTGAGAGAAACGCTTCCCAAAATCCCCTACGTCAAAGCCATTGACATGTACCTCATGGGTTGCTTCGTCTTTGTCTTTCTGGCCTTACTGGAGTACGCTTTGGTCAACTACATCTTCTTCGGTCGGGGCCCTCAGCGTCAGAAAAGGGCCGCCGAGAAGACGGCTACAGCCAACAACGAAAAGATGCGAATGGACCCAAACAAGGTAGGACTAACTCTTCGATGGATTTGCTCTTCACTTGACTAAGCAAGCATCACATCATAGTGGCTGGTGGGCAACGTCGTTGGCCGAGATGACACTTTGTACGCCAGGATGAAACAACGGGATCTCGACGGTCACGACTCAATGTGGGAACCTATCTTCATGGACGACGCTGCGATCGGACTCGGCGACCAAAAGAATAAGGTGACGAAAAATGGAACCAATATATTTGCCACGCGAGGTTGTAACTATCACTTAAGTCAGGGTTTGTTGCCAGGAATATTTTAGGAAAGTCGAATTTTCATCAAATAAAATGCGCACATATCAAGAACTCGAGCAGAATCAAGTCTAAGGCACTTTGATGACCAACGCTGACATTTCTCTTCATCAGATGGACCCACATGAAAACATCTTGCTGAGTACTTTGGACATCAAGAACGACATGGGAATTTCAGAGCTGGCTTTGGGTCTTAATGACCCGCGGAACACCATGCTAACGTACGACAGCTCTACCCTTCAGTACCGCAAAGCAGGGCTGGCCCGCCACAATTTTGGCCGAAACACGTTGGAGCGCCACATGACTCAGAAGAAAAGTCGACTACGGAGGCGCACCTCACAGCTCAAGATCAACATTCCGGACTTGACCGACGTCAACTCCATAGACAAATGGTCGCGGATGATCTTCCCAACTGTCTTCTCCTTTTTCAACATTATTTACTGGCTTTATTATGTCAACTAAAACATTTTGCTAAATTATTCTTTTTTTTTTTTCTTCATTATTTACGCGAGTTACTTTTGTGTCTCGTGACATGGACCAACGTATCACAGCCAGGATCGCATACGTCATATCTTTGAATATCACATCTGCTGATCACACACAAAAGGGAGATGAACATAAAAGGTGCCTGCTCTAAAGTTATTGTTTTGTTTTCTTGGAATTACACCTTGTGATTTATGGTTTTTCATATACTGTACATATATATTTTTGGTAGATATATTTCAGTTAATTCACTTATTGCCAAACGTTATATAGAAGTAGAATTGTTGAATTTAAATTGTTTTACTGTTTTTGTTCAAAACTGGTGAAACGTGTGCATTTGTTATTTTCACTTTGCAATATTTTTTAAAATTATTTTATATCAATTAATATTGAAGTGACACAATGATGAGATTTAATTTGCTAGGCGGTATTTATGTCCCCTAAAATAATCAAAACGAGCCGTTTAATTTTTATGAAATAGTACTGTACAAATTGTGTCATACATAAAAGCACAAATATCAGCTAATGACATTCTTTTCCTTATTGTGCTTAAAAATCTTTGTTTACTTCTAGCTGATCATTAAGTGTATGACCACAAAAGATAACCATATATTGTCATTTAAAGCAAATAGATATTTGTGTACTTTAATTTATCTTCATTGTACTTAGTAGTTTAGAAAATGGATTTTACAAAACATTTTTGCACACAAAATCTTAAAAGCCATAAAGGCTGCACCATGGTTCGAGTGCTGGTGCTTGTAAAGTTTATAAAATGGATTTAAGCTACATACCAACCACATTGAATCGTTTTAAATAACTGTTTAAAATTGAATTATATCACTTTTAACCAGGAAAGTATTGAATATTTAGAAAAAACAATGTATTTCTTTTTTTGGACAAATCTATTAACTTCACGGTCAAAGTCGGAAAAATCTTATAACATTGTATCAGGTCTCAAAGCAAACTTTTGGATTATCTTTTAAAACGTATTCATGCAAAACCATTTGATTTGGTCTTTGAAATATGGGTTCACGGAATTTAATGGCCAGCACTCGGGTCGAAGAAAACAGCCGCAGTGCACCGCATGCCTATTAAACAATTATTTTAATCTCAATTTTGCGTTGGAACATAAATGATGATCTTATTTTTACACAGAGCTAATTAAACTCAACAGCTAATTTCAAATGACACCAATTTTACTTTTGACCTTTGAGCCTCGAAGTAAGGTGTTTAACATATCAATCATTGGTATTATTCATTCTAGCACATTTAGCTGTCGTTTGAGAAAACACAAATCATTTGAAACATGCTATGTTCATTTATATACAGAACTGAAGTGCATAATCATAAAGTGAAGATCATTCTAAATCTGATTTGAGATCATGTGACCGACATCCATCCCAGTATGTAAATATCAAACATAACATTAATAATCAATGAAGTTATACAACTGCTGTAAATAAACTCACATGGGCTTTCTACAGAACGGAACAAAATGAGATTTTCACGACCATTTATACTGTAACATAAATAGAATGCCTCATCAGATGTTAAACAATGTACATAGTATACTGTCACGAGATGGCATTTCCTTCCCGTTGCTTTGTTTGCTAAACAATTTTGGGTGGTTTGTTTTGTTGCCAAAATTGAGCTTGTAATTATGAATGTAGAAAATGTGGCTGAAATATTTGTTTTGAAATAGTCGCAAACGGTAGATGAGATGAAGTAGCCCAAAAATTGAATCATCTCAGGTCAGCAAAGTGTACACTAATAAGAATATCATCACTATAACTTGCTTCAGATGTCTATATAGGAGATTATTGTTTTGTTGATGTAACATTGGTTTGTTATATGCAGTAGCTGTCAGACATTAGCTTCAAAAATATAAATGTATTTTATGTCACTAACAAATGCAAAAATATCTTAAAACTTGCTAATAGTTACTTATAAATATTAGAGGCACATCTGAAAAAAAATTGAATTGAGGTTTGAGTGGAAAATTTTGAAATTCACTCCACAAAAATTCTTAATAGTCCTGTAAAATTAAAAAAAAAAAATACTACAAACATTTCTTGTTACAGAATGACTTACTCTTCCAAAATGTTATGACTTGTTTTCCCTCAATTTCATTTTTAATTTGGCGTTAACAATTTGTTAGTGTATGCATAACAAGGTATATTTACAGGGAGAGAGTGCCATAGATGCGTATTGGCAACAATTATTAATTATTATTTCCGGAAACGCTGGCAACTGGCATGTAAGGTCTACTTCATACATTTACACTTTAATATGTCTTTGTACTTCACGCCATTTTTCTTTCATATACGTATTTTTATACTTGTGTAAAAAAGAAAAAAAAGAGTGCAAAGCGTGCTCTTTGGCAAAACCTTGTAAATCCAAATTTCACATATTTATATTATACAAAATGACTATAGTGTACATTGTCCTCTCGGGCTCTGAAAGCTGAACGTGTATGCTCTTGAAAGCCTTTCAGATAACCCTTGTAAAAAGTTTGGAGATTCTTTGTGGTTGTAAATTGTTTGCAAAATGGCTCTTGAGGTTTGTGGAAAATGTTTTGGGAAACGTCTCCAGGGGAGAAAGGACATAGCAACATGCTAAAAGCCGAAATGACTCATCTTGGTGACAGTGTACTTTTGCACACACTCACAGAAGAAGCCTTAGACTCGTGCTGCCCTGGACTTTTGATCCGAGCGGCGTCAAATCCTTCTTACCTTGTCAACACCATCCACCTGAACAAATCTTCCTACGGGCCCCTCACTAGAAGATTTCCAGGAACTCCGAGCTGTACCCCTCTCCAAGATGCACCCTGTAAAAGCCAATGTCTGTCTTTACAACGGAAACCCATGGAAATGATAACATCGTCAATAAATATTGTATACAGTTCTACACCTCAGATTTTCTTCTTCTTTTATCCTTATTATCCTTATGTTTATATATTATTATTATAAACATTGCAGGTGCAGACAAGAAATCTACAATCACTCTCAATTAAAGTATTTTTCTAAATTTGGAATTACTATTGTTGTGGACAAAGAAAAGATCCCTGAGGAATACCACCGGTGAGGCCCCCAAGTCTCCAAGACAATTTAAATTTGAATGGTCTTTTTACACTGTTTTTTTTTTTTTTTTTTTACAAATAAAGTACTACCGTAAATTCCGGACTATAAGCCGCGACTTTTTTCCAGAATTTTGAACCCTGCGGCTTATATAAGGATTTTTTTCCCTGATTTTTGTGATGACTTTTTACTTTTATACAGTGTGGTATCTTGAAGAAAAAAACAACAAAAATACAATTTTGAAACACTACTATGGCTGCTGCTTATTCTGGCTGTGTTGCTTGTGACTATTATGAGCTTTAGTAGGAATGCACGCTAGGTGACCTGCGTCAAAGGGCTCTAAACCCTTCGTCACAGGCAGTGTTTAGAAAAACATGTTAAAGTATGTTATTAAAACTTTAAAAAGTTTTTCTGTGAACGGTCTTTCCTTGTAATAAGACGCATGTGCACGTGCGGCTTATAGTCCGGTGCGGCTTATATAAGAAAAAAACTAAAATATCCCCCAATTTTAACTGGTGCGGTTTATAGGCCGGTGCGGTTTATAGTCCGGAATTTACGGTACTCTAACAGGTCTATCAAAAGAGCCAGCAATGACGGTTCTGAAATTGCTCTCCCCCATTCTTTTTTTACTGGCTCACTAGAGAGACTCCATTTCCATCCTTGAATCTACAGCTTGTACACTGAACTGGGTTGGACTCAATCCAAAATATTTTGATATAGTATCATTTGTTGTATCTGGATTGGATTTATTTCCTGACACTCAACACCTGCAAACATTGTGGTCTCCCATTTTGGGATGATCATTTGTATTTGGGAAAATCCCACTGATCCATACACTGCAATCTAGTGGCGAGATGCTGTCACTTTGTGGGTAGCATAAGAACAGTGCTATCTAGCTGTTTTTTGAACAAAAGTGTCATCGGACACAGCCCGAGGGTGTAGGAAGTCGTTATAATTGAGGTGTAAACATCTTAAGACCACAGGGGCGATGTAGTCAAGAACAAAGTGATCTACACTGTGCTAATGGGCCTGTTGTGTGGACATGAATGCTTTCTTCCATCTTTGTTCTCGTGGCCTTCTTTCTCACTATGTTATCTTTCTAGTTGTCACTTTGAACTGTGTGTTACAATATGCATGCCAAAAGGCAAGTTTCTCCACCATTTTTTTTCCTTTTACCCTTGCAGCAAAGAGCCCAAAAGTTTTTATTAACAAGTCTTGTGTGTGTGTCTGTGCGTGTTCTCCTCATTATCTTTTGATGTGTGCATTCTATTTCACTATTCTTGTTTTGTTCTTGCTTTTTCTGTTTCAACACATTTCGATTTCAATCTGGGGTACTGCTGCAATGACATAAAATCTAAATGGCACCAAAGTAAAAAGTGTGATCTGTGTTTTGTGCACAGACATAAATAACAGTGGACCGTGAGATCATCACTTAGCAGCATGCGAGTAGCATGTGCGAAGGAAGAGAGGCACTGTGAAGCCCACGTTCCTGCATGACTGTGCCAGGTGGGTCCAACTGTGCACAAATGTTGTAGGATGACATATAAATCTGCATGTATCCATGATAATAACGGCATCTTAAAAAAAAAAACGACAGACTGGACTGTCCATCTGTCAAAGCTGCGGAAATTAGTCACTTAAATACTAAAATAATCAGTGTCGAAATAGCCGAGTTGCTATCAGGTAACAAATATAAACAATTTTATACCACAGAAATGCAAATGAGCCCCAAAATTTGCCGACAGATCAAAACCGGCGCCATATCTCTCATCTTTAGGCCATGTGGCTGAGAAGAATTGAGTCATTCCATAACCGCTTAAGGCCATTAGACTACATGATGCCCGTTTAAGTGGCCCGTGCTGAAAAGCCAGCGTCGAGAACACACACACACACACACAACCCCCGCAACCCATCAGAGGCAGCAGGTCCATGACGGCAATCACCTCTACTCGCTACCATTACGCCGGCAGCCATCATCACGTTATGATGGCTTTCCATTATTGCTTACTGCCTAGTTTTACGACGATAGCGGCCGGCCTCAGCCAGACGGGCCTGACACTACGCTGATCTAAAGCCCGTCCGGAGCGGCGTAATGATGACTTGGCAAGATCCAACGAGCCATCTCCTGATTGCCGCTTCTGTTTGTGCCTCTGCTATTTTATGATTCAAAAATGTTGACGAGGAAAGCCAGACTATTAAAAAGGTCGCTACTGCAAATGAATACGATCACGTTTTCCATGCGGCACGGTAACTTTGATCAAAGAGAAAATTCCCTTGACCACGCAAGGAAGAAGATTGACGAGTTGCAGCTTGAACTGACCAAACAGTAGCTTAAAAGAGAAAACCAACTGTCATGTAAAAACCTTTTGGTGTTTTGACATCCTGTTTCAAGTCATAGTGTAAACGTTCTATTTGTGAAACAGCACGTTTTTTTTTTTTTTTCTATTCTCAGACAAGCGTGGATGTAGCTCAGATCACATACCAGATGGGGAAACGGCGAAGCAATGCGGCAAACTCTTTCAAGACAAAAGCCTCCCGCCTCATCTCATCTCATCCTTGAGCACCAATCGTGTTTGTTGGTTGGGATGCCATGGGAGTCTGAAATGAGGGAGGAAAAGCTTTCAACAAGACACGGTGCTTCACAGGAAATCCCCCGCATGGATTGTCAGAAAATTGAATCCGAGCCAACAGTTGCCGGTTAGCGGCAGAATATTCCGAAAGCGTGACGCCTTCCAGCGGCGTTTAAAATGCAAAAGGAGCATAACTGCAGTTCTCTGAGGGCTAAGGTGGAGAGTTACTTGAGGGATCTATGGCTTTTAATGGGATCTGCCATTTCCATCCCATGTTGTTTTTGTAGGCAGCGGAAGAAGCGTCTTATTCGTGCCGACAGCAAAAGACTTCCCCGAAGCGCGCTACGGCGGAGCTTTAGCCCAAACAAAATGTTGTATTGTCATTCATAATTCCACACCTTTTGGGTTTATGCAAAGAGTGTGAATGATAGATCCCCCCCCCCCCCCCCCCCAGGACGGGATGAGGCTATACATACGAGTATATTTGATGCTCATGAAGGTTGCCTAATTATTTTTAGCAGCAAAATAGAAGAGTCCAAGCTTGAAGACCAACTATGCCAGATTAGCAATGTATTACTACCTCTCCAGAATTATACTGTAATTTATTATTATTGTTCTGTAATTTATTATTATTATTGCACTGTAATTTATTATCATTGTACTGTAATTTATTATTATTATTATATTTATATATATTAATATATATATATAATAAGAAAAGTTAGATGCGCCATTTTTGGAGTAAACTCTTAACAGGCATCCATTATTTTGTATTGTTTGAATGAAACAAAAGTCCTGATTTCTAGATCAGCACATTTTACGGATGTTAAATCAACCCCAGCGCTAAGACTTCCTGCAGTGATTTGTACAAGAGGACCAGATTTATCATTAGTCCAGTTCTCCTTCTACATCGTCCTACTTTTTCCTTTGTTCAATTCTGAGCACTATTTCTTGTACTTGAAGGATTTGAAGTCACTGCTGGTGTGTCCCTGCATTTAAACTCAGCTTAATTAGAGTTGCCCTCCAGTGCCTTTTCTTCTGCATTAGCATATTTCCTATGAGGAGTTTTTTTTTTTTTAGCAACAATTTGTGGACAACTATATCGGGCATAATTGTCTTCACGGGAACATCTCCCTTGCAAATTCTGTTGATCAGAACATTTGCAGAATTTGGACTTCTAGTAAAATTCGTGTTCTGACTCCAACCTTGCTTCTGTAAGATTAGCACTTTGTTTCTGGTCTTGTTTTTGCATTTCAACTACTCACATATTAATATTACATCCACGCACTTTATTTCAATAATTTTATTTTGTGAGAGAATAAACCGTGACAATAATTGGTAAGGGCATTTAATGCCATGAACAGGAAAATCTAGGCGCTAATTAGCTTACATAATGTAACCCACTTGTGCATGTTGGAGAGCTGGAGGTGAAGGTGTCATGACAACATAAGCTAAAAAAAAAACAAAAAATCTTTAAAGAGACTTTAATTAAGACACATGTGGTGAAGAAATTCATCAATCCCTTAAAACATAGAGCTGTGATTAATTAATGAGCGCTTACATTTTGCCCTAATTAGATTGTTCTACGCCAAAGGGGAAAGGAAGGCTTTACTAGAGAGAGTTACGCAAACAAACTGCTGGAATTCTTCATTTTCTCCACCAAATGTATTAAATAATGCCTCCGAGTCTTTTCTTTTCAATGTTATGAACGATCTTGAATTATAAACACGCAGCTCTTCCATCACCAAGCAGAAGGTTGAAATCTCATCAGCCTAGAAATTCACACCATGTAATTGTCTCTATGTATGGACAAGACCTGTCAGTGAACATCTGCAAATATTAGCGCAAAGCAATTAATAGCTTTGTATGCTAATGAGATTTAGAACCTCTGCTACAAAATAAAACCTGCACCTGCATAGATTATTAACATGAAGTGTTGAAATCTGCACAGCACAGCTGTCCTACTTCTTTGCTCACCGACGTTCCACCCGAGCGATCAAAATGCTTTTTGATGACACGTGTACCAATAAAAAGAAAAGTTTGGGGAGGCTGATACATTTTGTCAATCAGATGACAAAGCCGGAGGGCGCTTTATCCAGGTAAGAGGCTAGCTAAGGAAAGACGCTCGCTTTGGTGCCCATTATCTTACTGCCTTTAGCATTCAGCGTTCAAATTACGCAACCACCAGCTCCATGGTGAACTCGAAAAACCTGATACCTGACTGTGCTAAAATGTAGCACATCAAACCATTTAGACGACTGTTGAGAAATATTTGACGAAGCTGCGCTAAATTTATGCATCGCTGACAAATTCTCTAAATTCATTTAGTCAATTACTTTCTCTAATGTCCCGAAAACTGGATCATTTTTATCTTCTTAGTAACAACATAGAGGTTCATTTAAGACTCAAGTATCTGGAATCGATATTGATGGCTGGTTAATTTGCTGTGGTCTATTAGTGGACCCACAGATGGAGATAATCGTCACTTTAATTGTTTCTAATTTTGTTTCTCTCTGAAATGAGTACTTGCAAAGTGTTTCATCAAAGATGATTTATGTGTGGTGAATGGTTCTCCATTTCGGGGCCACACTGGGAAGAAAATAAACTTTGTTTAGCACGTAATGCGATTGTGTCTGTTGGTGCTTTTCTTATATATTAAATATATGATCCTATCAATAAAAGTCCGACTTTTAACATCTACTCTCCTCAAACTCCTTTTTATTTGTACATGTTGAAACCGAGGTTTTGAGATTGTCTGTCCTTCAGCTGTTCACGGATTGCGCGCAACCCTCAAAGGGTAATAAGCAAAAAAGGTCAACGCACATAAGAGAGAGGAAAGAACAAAAAATGGACAGATGGCATAAACGAGAGCGAGAGAGAGAATGGCTGTTGGCAGATGTTCAGAGTTGGAGAAAGATGACGATCGGGCCTTGGTGAGTGGAATGGAACCATTGCGGGTGGGCTGTGGCGCTGCGCTATCATTGTCTAATTGCCTTTGTGTGTGTTAAATCGGGAATTGCAGTCGACCGCCGGTGACCCCGTTACGACTGACCTTGGCAAGTATGTTATGTGGCTGCCTCCATATAGAAGTATTTGAGACGGTGGGCAAAAGAAGAAGATATTTTTTTTTTGCTGAGTTGTCAACGAGGCCATGCCTGCTGTACATATTTTTGCTAGCACCATGGACAGCGCTCACCGAGTCCAGGTGGAACCTCCACACGAGATATAATATAAGAAGCGCACGTATATGTTGCTATCGACTGAATGCAATTCACTCACCTGACGGGTCCAGCTGCAGCAATAAAGAGGTCGCCGTAGGGCATTTAAAGTCAGCACAGAGTCCGCCTGCAGTTAGTGGTGGCATAGGGCTCTCATTACACTTGATACATGGGTCCAAACAGCATGGCGACACCACCTGAGGAAATCAGGACCAAATTAAAGACGGCCAACACACACACACACCAACTGTGTTATTTGGAAGTCAACTAAATGGCATTGTCCTTGAGTTAAATATTCTCATCACAACTCAATCGTGTTAAGAGACAATTAGTGTCTTGGGGATTTTTTTTTTTTTTTAATGATGGAGTCCAGACCGCCCCTCTATCTTGCTGTGGAATATTTTAGAGGAGAAACACTGAAAGTCACACAGCAAAGTCACAGATGTTTATAGAGAACAGTGTCACCTACTGGCTTACCTTGAATATATTTATTTAGTACACGCCGGTGCTGTGGGGACTTCAGGGGGGGGGGACAAATTGAGATTCTCATCTTCCTGCTACAGTGGTTTACAAACATCCTTCACAAACACAAAGAATAGAAAAATATTAATTTTCAGACCAAAGCCAAAGGCTTGTTGCATGCTTGTGTGAAACAATAAGACTTTCTCCGATTTGTGACTATGATTTGTATTTTAACAGTATAATGTGGATCTATAATTAGGCAAAAACGCCAGGGGCCCTTTGGAGTTTTCGCTTGGTCATTCTTGTTATGCTGGGGAATGCCATGTTCTATTTGTTTTTATCTCTATTGGATAAACCATCCAGAAAGCTAAAATTTGACAATTACCCTTTGAGGCAGAGCCCAAGGGAGACGTCACATTAATTCAAATGATCACAGTTTCTCACAGGCCAATAAATGGAAGTGTAACATGCAAACTTTTAAGCCTAGAGCCCTGAAGTGCTGATTATTCAGCTCTGTTGATATATTTAAGAATTATTCCTTTTTATAAGGCACTATTTTTTCTCAAATGAAACAATCGTATTACAGTGGGACCTCTTTTGTTATTTAAAAAAAATAAAAAATAAAAAACAATAGCATGAGAGAAGGGCCTTCATCCATCATAAAAGCAAAATGACACATGTATGCGTTAGTTCTCAACAACGCAATCCACACTATATCATTTGCATTGCATCATATCGAAAGCTTTCTTTTGTCAATTCATCTGCTAATCCTCTGCCAGAAGAGCCTTCGGGGGCCGTTTCATCCTCTTCCGCTTAGCAAATGGAACAACTCTATTTCATTGACTTGGGTCTTGCAGAGAGGACCGCCTCATCTCTTTTAGTAGCTCAGTCACGTTTCTGTATTTTATACCGTCTCTTCCTTATCACGGAGCGCCCCTGCAACACATGCGGTCGACACACTCGCAACTACCCGCATGACGACGTAGATAAGGCAAATTGTTGTTCAGAGTTATAGCGCGTGTTATTAAATTGCCCATTTCAGTGCTTTTCCTCATTTTTGTTTCCCTCCTGCAGAGAGTCATGTGCGCAGACAATGACCTATCTTCTTAAATGATTGTGTCTATGCGGCATTTCCTCAAAAACACAGTACATGCAATCTTTCTTTCCTCGCTATCTTTGTGGATGCAGAGTAAATGAGATTGCTTATCTACACCGCACCGACGTATACAAGGTCAAGATTTGATCAAATATTAAAGGTCTTGCATCATCATGCCCTGATGGTCAAGCACTAAGCCCCCCCCTCCCTCTGTGCAGAAGCCTGGAACAAGACAATCCCGAAAGGTCAGCCGGCTCGGCATAAACAGATTCGAACCACTGGTCTGCTTGGACTAGCCCGCGAGATCGCTGACAAGCAGATGAAAACAATATCCAGTGTCCGTCTCCACCTGTCATGCTTTTTCTTTTCGAGGCCTGCCTAAAATGGAGCGTAAACCCGACTGTACTTTTACTCATTTCCTTTCCCTTTCCCTGAAATGAGAGCATATTTTTCAGAAAGCATCTCGACATCCCAAACTAAAAAGGGCAGTCATATCAATGCCATCCAAATATTAATATCTCAAAGATCAGGAGTGCTCTCTCTCATATTTCCCAACAGTTCCAGACGTCTAGAAAGGATCTTCTGCAATAACTTTACAACCCTTTGCAGTCTTTAACCTTGGACACAGCAAGTCTACTGGCACTATATTGAATTGCTGGCTCTCACTGCTGAGGATGCTGGAACGTAAGTTGCTAAACTAAACGCACTGGCGCAATATCTCCCAATAACTGGAAAACGGTGCTACCTCGAGCGGCGGAGCGACAACAAAGGGGAATTAGGAGGTCGACGGATAGAGTGCATAAACCCTCCGAGGCCAAGCTATCAGCCGATAGGCACTAAATGAAGAAGATGGATCAGGACAATCTTGGGGATTGTTGTATTTCTATATTTCACCCGGCCAATATCACTTGCTGAGAAGAAAATATCGACGGGACAAATGGAAAGTGGTCAATGCGAGAGTGGATGAATCAGAACCAAATTGTCTGTGTACGGGTTTACCATCTGTTTATTTAGCGTGAAATTATCCGTATGTGTGGATTACTTTACCAAACTAGTTCATTAGTTTATATTCATAGATACAAGAGAAAGGACCACAATAATGTACGAGTCGTCTCACTGCTTTAACATGAATTCTAAATGTCAGCGTTGTCCAAGCTCGTTCCTGACTTTCAGCGATTAATGCAAAGACACACAAACACGCGCACACACATACACCTCGGTCAGTCTAATGATGTCCACAGAGTCATAGAGGGAGCCTTTAACTCACAAACACTCTCTGATCTGATGCCTCCTCATTAGCAAGAGCCAGATTCAAGGCTAATGGAAGATGTGCTCCATAAAACCCGTGTGGCATCCCTTTGGGTTTTAACTCACATTTTTGTGAGTAGCAGTATCTGAAATGAGTTAATGATGTACAAACAAAACATAACTGTTGTTTTAAATTGCAAATCAGTGCTGCGTGGGCATACGCTAAGGAGGACAATCAAACTTTCAATAGCTTCAGCGTGACGGCTTTGGAGCAATTCAGCAATCGGCGACACGTCCTTGCTTTGTGACCTCAAATATTTGCAAAGCGGCTTTTGTTTGCGGGTCGTGTGTGCTCATCAAGCCACGTGTGTGCTCATCCACTTGTGTGCGATCTGCTCTACCGGTCAACAAGCTCGCACCGCACGCTCACTCCGGCTGACTCCCGAGGTCAGCCGTGCTCATAACCCAGGTGGTAAATAGAACCCGACGTTGGTAAGCAGCCCTCCCGAAATTGCAGCAATCAGCCGTCCGGGCTTCTAAATGGAGCTGACTGCTGCAGAACTTAAGAGCAAATGAGGGGACACAAATCCAATTGCTTTTTGTTGTGTGTTTACCAAGGCCAAGTGTATTGATTGCATTTGTGTGGCACGCTTGGATGGATATCATTGGTCCATCCCGACCGTAGTCACAGTCAGACGGGATATGCTCCATCTCGATAGTAAACAGGATAAGTGGTAGAAAATGGATGGACTCAATTCATAGGTCCACCAGGAATGCTTTCTAGCTCTTCTCCATATCTTTATAGAATGGCACTGAGATGAAATGCCAACTGAAGACATAGCAATCTTGGTGCTCTTAGTCTTCCATTACGGATGGAAGACTTGCACATTAAGCAAAGGCTTGAGAAAATATTCATCTCCCTCGGTAGCAGGTACCTGAGGAAAATCCTGGTACCTTTTTGCTGAGGTACTTTACAGGTGGTCTCAACCCTGAGGAGACAAAACAAAACCTTGTCGTGGGGCCAAGGTAATCACCAGGATGGTTTCTTGGCATCCATGGGTGCCACCATGACGCAATGTCGTCATAAAGTGAGTCAAGGAATGAATGTGTCACACCTTATCAAGTATATTTGCTATTCACTGTCCCCTACCTTCCCCCAAAGGCTGTCGTTGTTTATGGCAACCGACTGCGAGTTATTTCTGGTTAAGCGAGCCATGAGGTGGCAGCTGTGCAAAACCATTTCACTGCCAACAGAACCAGATGGTCCGGTGAAGCTTGGTGGCTACCATTTAAACGTAATGGTATTAAAAAGAAATCAAGACATATTCCATAGGATGTTTGGGGTAAAAATGAATAACCTAAACAGATGCATTTTTTTTTTTAAGATTCGGGAGTCTGTTACAGCGACCTACATAATTATCACATGAAGCCATCATTCACCAATTCGCAAGGGAAGGTAAAGTAATTGCTTCTAGTTTCTCGAGACAGTCCAACTCAGGTAAGCAATTCTTGGCAGGCACACCAACGCAGCGTAATATAAACACTGTTTGAAAATTTGATGTCAAGCTGAGGTGTGTCTTTAAGACATTTGAACCAAAAGAATAAATATACAGAAAAAGCTTGATGCTACGATAGATAAAGAAGGAAGCAATGTTAAAGCGCTTTGAGAACCTTAAAGGTAGAAATTCTATTAAATTTCTAAATCATCTGCAAACTAGGAGCTTTTTATACCGTGTTGGTTTTTCCGACACACAAATGCAATTATAAAAACAAACCTGCCCTAATTAACTGAAAATATGTTTGGGTGTTATCAACGTGCATCAACACAAACAAAAAAAACAAACAAAAAAAAAAAATGTAATCTAATGGCTGTAATGATAGTCCAGCTGGATGCTAAGGATGCTATTGTGTATCGTAATTGTGCCGAACATTTGGGTTTATTAGTATACCGTTTACATTCAAAAGTCCTAATAGCATAAACATTCAAAATTTAAATTATAATTGCGGAGTCACACTACACACAAAGCAGCTTCAGAGTGTTGCTTTGCAGTTTGCATTTAGATGCGGTCACAATTGTTCTCCTTGCACGTATTCACACACGCTCTGACCATGTGTGACTGACTCTAATCGTTTTTGCAACATATTGGCAGCCGTGGCCATTGTACATTTAACTTGCATAGTCTATTGTGGAGTGAGGCGCCTTCTGATTTTAAATTGTACTAGTCTATAGGCTATTTATACGCCGTCTTTGGTTTGTAAAAGGGAAGCCGTAGAAACAACAAATCTGTACCTTATCATTTAGATTCCAAATAGCTGCCGGTGCTGTTTACCACAATAGTAGATTGAATGGCAAATGGAATGGATAATGTGTTTGGAAATAGGAACACCTGAACAGCTCCAGAAATAACAGTAATTCGATGGTCATGGAGGGAAAAGGGCTAAAAATGATTACAGGAAAAGAAAAAAAAGAAGTATAGTTGTTATTTGCACTCCAATACGCATAATAAGACTAGTGGGAAGAAAGCGCATCAACTTCCAATCTCAGCTAAAATAAGGTGACGTCTAGTGCTGGCCCAAAAGTCATCTGGGATATTGCATAGAGCAGCCATTGTCGCTAGGGACGTTTTCACCAGTGTGAGGTTAAAAGCGGAGTTAACTTTTCTTATGATCAATTCCGTTCTTGTCACAAGGTGTGTAGCCACCGACGGATAAAGCTACGGGAATTAGTTGACCCCCACATGACCCTGGATCGGGACTTAGCTTGGAGTTGGGGTGGTGCCTTGCTCAAGAACATCCCAACAGTCTCCAGAAAACCCGTGGCATCTCTCCACATTTCCCCAATCCAAAAGCCAAGTCTTTGTAGATGAGCGACTGATGCCCCAAATCTAAGCACTAAAAACACAATGCGCTACTGACTCTGGCACAGTCATTGGTGATTTTGTTCCAAAGCAGAAAGAACAGAGAGGTCCGAGAAGGTGATCGTTGTTTGACCAACAGGTGATCACATCATTCGGGATCATTAAGCATGGTTTGTTTTACTAATTGATGGTGCAAAAAGCTCTTCCAGTCACTTAACAGTTGCTGACAGGCACATTTGATGCCCACGTCATCTTTTCCGACGATGCCGGGGGGTATTAATGGACAGGCGACCTCCAGCCTGATGCAGTCGACATTTCAGCAGTCTATTCCGCCACACAAGCCCTTGTCCGTCTTTCTTGCAAACTCTTCAGGTAAGACACATTTGTTGATGTTGGCTTCGTTTTAGGCGGAATCCATCACATGGTGTTGGCTTCTTTCATTGTCCTACTTTTCCGTGTATAGATTCTTTTTCCCATCATGGCATCACTGTGGCTTCATTCCGCCTCAGTCCTGGTTTTGTTGGTCATGTCATGGCCATGCTCCAGAGCCCATTCTTCACAACATCTGTGTGGCACTAATTTGGTTGAAGCCTTGAATATGGTGTGTGGGGACAGAGGCTTTTTCACCAGTTCCAGGAGGGACATTGACTCTGTGCTACGTAAGACATTTCTGCAAACTTCTGTTTGATATGAGCTGTCTTACATTTTGAAGTCCATTCTGGGGACTATCACTTTGTGCTATTCTCCAGGTATCATGCCACCACCAAAGACCGATGAGGCAACATCAACAGATGACATCAACGAGATCGTGGGCTATGCCTTTAAGAAAAAGATGGACATGATGATGAAGCGCGATGGCATTGTGGAACAGTGCTGTCACCAGCCGTGCAGCATGCTGGTCCTGGATAAATACTGCAACTAAACGTGCAACTTTAGCAACTCTGTGATTAGCCTCGTCTTTTCTACTTTAGCTTAGCAATGCTTTGATTTTAAACTCTGCACCTTTCTGTAATTGCTCATCAAAAGACTTGCAGGTACATGGAGTATCTGCAAAGCCATGTATTAAATATATTTTCCTAGTTTTGTGAAATGATCGTGATTCCTTTTTGTGGTTTCGGCCGGGAATATTATTTGGTTTTCTTGGGGAAAGTTAAAAGATCTGAATGATTACAAGGCTTGTCGATGTTTTTTCAGTATCATGGATAACTTTACCATGGCAAACTTATAAAGAGAGAGCCAAGGGTTGGATAAGAGCAATTGCCATGCAGCCTCACGCTTGTATTCTGTGCACACTCTCATTTGTAACCTCGAGCTTTCCACCAATTGTTGCATTTACAATGCACAATGAATTCCGGGTTTCACTGGCGTACTGTGTTCCAGCGAATACACACAAAGAGCCACAGACACCCAGAGATAGAGTCTCTTAGTATTCCACTTGAGTTTCCATATTGCAATTTCCTGTCTGAGTCTTATCTGGAGCGAGCTTGGGCTTCACACAGCTCCCCGTGGCCACCTGCTGCCACCATTTTTTCTTTCTTTCATTTTTCCCATTTTCCCAGCCAAAAGCTCCCTCCCGAGTCATGCCAAGAATCAGCAGAGGTTTAACATCTGCCTCATCATCACTCACCAGTTCATTTTCATTTATGCCTTGTCATTCCGCTCTCAAAACGCGTTAAAGTTGTTTCTAGAAAAAAAATAAAAAATACAATTGTTAAGTATCGATTGGACGTACACTGTCCGACTCCCAAGATGTCATTCTCTTCATGTCACATTGCAGAGAGAAAGCTGGAGCTGAAGCTTCAGCTCCAGAATATGAATTTGCTATCTGCAATGCAGCCTTAGATGGAAACGCTGCTCATCTTGGTACAGAAAGCCACGTTAATCTTTTTTTTTTCTCCCCCCCGTATATCTTAAACATCTGCAGCGATAGACATTATTTCACAGTACATGACTTTCGCTATTGTAAAATTGAAATGTACAGGTCTAATCACGATGGAAAGACAACCCCTGTATTATTAATGGCATTTCATAAGGCTTTATGACTTCATTTTCTCTTGACTGTTATACAGAGGTGGCACAACAGTTCAATGGTTAGCATCAAAATGAATTATCACCTGTCATACCACACCACCGTCTGACAAACAGAGATAGATTACCCCCATGGCTCCTGACCTTCACTCTATCTTTGTGTTAGACACTAAAGCCAAGCTAGATAAGTGTTCATTTAAAAAATAAAAACTGGTATCAGGTTTTTGGGCTAGAAATGATGCAATATCATTATGAAATTTCTCAAATCTCCTTTGAGGGAAGAAAAACGGAGAAAGTCAATTTTCTCACTCTGGTTTAGTAGAATAAATAAATACATCTTTAAAGTGTCATTTTACAATTTTTTTTCCCCCAACAGCATCAATTCAAAAACTCATTAAGGTAGTATAAAATGGCAAGTAAAGCCTGTTCATTTTGTTTTTAAAAGGCTCAGCGCAAACCAAATGCAGAGATCAAATTCACTTCCATCCGCAGGTCTATTAATAATCCTTTAGAATAGGGAAAATGAAACGGGACATGGAATAAGAGCTCCTCCACGAGGCTCATATCCTAAAGAGAGAGTGGGAGGCCTCCAGAGCAGCCAAAACAACCCACGTATGCTCATACACACACTAATAAAGACACACACCACCGACCTAGCAGAAATCATGCTAATGTGATGTGCTTGTTGCCCTAAAACACAAAAACAGCACAGTGGACCCAGAAGTGCAGAATGATCACGCTGAGGCCATGTCATGTTGTTGGACACAAACTTTTACAAGGCTGATTTGATGACATCAACAAGAATAAAACATTGGCACCATTCTGATAATGCGTCAAAGCAGACGTGCTGGCTTCAGAAGAGCCAAAGGCGTGCCTTCACTAGGCGTCTGTTTATTCCACGTACGCCAAGCCTGTGGCTAAACTGCACCCGGATGTGTCACGTTCCGTGACGAGCCCGCAATACACATCGGGCTCGCAATCACGACCGCTGCTGTACGGCGGTCAAAGTCATCCTCTTCCCGGAGAGACACTCGTGTCACGTATGTGTCGGTTTTATAAATGCCACGGGCCTACATGTGCCCTTTCGTATCTATCTGTGGAGATTAAATAAACACGGTGAGCCACGTGACCACTTTGTGGGGGGAATCACAGTATCGCCAGTGAAAAATTCTGTGGTCATGTTTGCTAAAAAGCTCTCAACATCAGTTCACAAGGTGATTTTTATTTATTTTCAAACAATTACTGCTGCAGGCCAAATATCTTGGCTTCATTTTCAATGGTGAAAAGAACACACATTTCTCAGAAAAACGACAGAAGGTTATCTTGTTCATCGCTCAGTGGGGTGTAAAAGTGCTGAAAATTAAACTGTAATTAGCATCCATTTGGGAGTGTGTTTCCTGTAAGGTCATAGAGCGAGAAACCTATGAAAAATGTCCCTTCGGGACTCAAACCTAATTAAAACTCACTGTTATCCCGCAGCTAAAGCGCTAAAAGTTAGCAGCACGATTAATAGCCTACCCCTAATATGCTCTGTTTACCAATGGATGACAAGATGAAGAAGTCCAGTATCGAAATGCTTTTTGATGACAAACTCTTTTGGCCATATTTTCGACATGACATACGTTCGGGAGTGATCACTCCCACAACGGCGCAAACGCCCATTTCAAACTATTTAGCATGCTTACAAAATGGCCACTAATGATTTAAATCACACATTTTACCCTCTTGTTTTTACGGACGTCATTTTAAATGGCGCAGGGGATATTGGAGTCACGGCAGGTTGTCAATGATGCAAACAAATGTGGATTATGGTCTGCGGTCCGGGGAAAGAATATTTATTGATGGCCGCTCGTCGGTTACACTGGACAAGCTGTATGTCTCAAGCAGTATTATTGAGTAAGTGTGCCATTATGTTTGTTGTGTAGACGCTTGGACGCCTTTACAGGGAATCGATTTGTAATTTTTCTGTCGAGACGAACGAACCGGTGAATTAGCTCGAGTTGATCCGGAAAAACTATTGCCACTATGAAGTGAGGAAGAAGATGCTGCTGTCTCGGTGGTGATCTTTCATACGTTCATGTCTGTCAGAGTGGCAGCAAGGGGACTCGCGTGTTCCTACTGTACACCGGTTGTCCATCAGCAAACACATTCTCGCCGCAGCAGCTTGCTCGTAATGACTTTCTCCAGAGGAAGATGTGACATCTTAGGTGTAAGTCATGCGGGCCTTTTGGATGGCTAAAACGTGACCTCTAACTGACCTTTATGGCAGAAAGCTCTCACTCAGCTGTAATGGCAGAAGCACATTTTACCTGGGGTGCAAGATGGCCTTCGATATACTGTAAACGTAAGCGTGACAACCTTTTGAGCGTGGTGATGATGCACATTCACACATCTTCAACACAGCTTACACACGCCTTGGAGAAAGGAATGCACATAGATGAAGAAACAACTTTTTGAAGTCAAAGGAAAAAAATGTCAGTCAATGACAAGACAGACACTTCAAGAAAAAAACAATTCTCAGATGTGTCTGTCCTCTCGTACGTGAAGGATGCCAGATTGGAGCTTTTTTCTTTTTTTCTTCCCACTGAGAATAACCAAAAGGGAAGCTGTCATAAACAGACTGAGTTGGCTGATAAGAAGAAGACAAAAGAAAAAGATGAAGCAAAGGAAACCTGATGCACATCTGATAAAAATCCACTGGCCTTCAACAAGGCAAACAGTAATAAGTATGTAGGAGCACTTCTGCTTTTTCTTTGACTTGAACTTAAATGCATGAGCTTTCTTTTGGAAATTTCCATCCTGCGCTATACATGTGATCAGGAATGAAAATGCTTTGCATCCTCGGAGTTCACGTTCTGTGTAAGGCATAATACCAAAAGCCATGCAATCTCAAAGGGAAAAGTCATTCTTTCCATTCGGCCTTAAACATACACACATACACATTCATGCACACAAAAATAAATACCGCGCGAGGATGATATGCGGAAAGGGAGCTATACGTTTCCACAATAGAGCCAAGCTATTACAGCCAAGGCAGGTATTGTGATTATGCAGTCTATTATAGCAGCATAGCGTACTCCTCCTTATGAATGATTCCAATGGGACGCTTCATTTTCTGACCCGCATAGGTCAACTGGCAGGGTTGTGACTGCTCGACAAAATTAAATTCCATAACACAGTTAAAAGTTGAAAACAATTTTTTAATATCTGATTAAATAAAATGGACTATGTCTGAGCACTAGACTGTTCCACGACATCACCATCTTTAAATCAATATATTTATCCTCTTATACAGTGTAGATTATTCATTTGTTTCTCAAATTATCATCATATTTACATTTTCACTTTTCTTTATCTTGTTTGCCATATAACGTCTAAATCAGATTGTTTTTCCCCATCTCCCCGCATCTAAATTCGATTTCAAGCTAATTTAATCCCTCCTCATTGCTGCTCTTTGTTGCTTGTTATACATTATTAATACGATTGTTTATGCGTGATCTGTGGACATTTAATGGCACTCGCGGAAACAAAGTTGATAGCTATCTATGTCTGTACATCTATACATCGACTATCTACAGTACATCTATACGTATTTGTATCTACGTTAGTCTATCAATCTTCATATCTATGTTTATAAGGCTAATATTTGCAAACACATTTTGAGAATCATATTCAAAAGCATTTCATCGACTCACTTTTTTGTCTACCAATAAAAAGTGACTTACGGTTAACTAATAACACATACCTGCCGGGACATAATTACGGACGCACACATTACCCAAAGCGGGCAGCGACTACTTTACAACATGCAATAAATCTCCACACTTAAATTCTTTTGAGAGTGTTAAGTTCATCAATGCAGCTCAAATGGGCTCAGCAGTTAATGCTGTGTGATGGTGTCAATGACCTGAAGCGAGTACATTTACTCACTTTTTTTAAATATAGAAATAAAGTGGAAAAAGACATTTATTTTATTGTGTGGAGGAAGAAAACTGCAAGTACCGTATTTTCCGGACTATAAGGCGCACCTAACAACCTAAAATCTTCTCAAAAGCCGACAGTGTGCCTTATAGTCCAGTGCACCTTATATATGGACTAAATTCCTAAATTCAAACTGGCCCGAAGCATTGTGTCATGAAATCAAGCATAAGGCCTGCTGAAGACTATGAATCATGAATCAAAAAGACTATGGATCATTATTTTGTGATTATAAAGTCATTTGTTGCATCTGAAGTTGAAATAAAAAAGATAAAATGGAGAATGATTTGATTTGGATTCAAAATCTGACATGATGCATTAATGGGGCGCCTTATAGTCCGGTGCGCCTTATATAAGGATTAAGTTTTAAAATGGGCCATTCATTGAAGGTGCGCCTTATAGTCCGGAAAATACGGTAATTGAAACACATTGTCCATTAAGGTATTAAGTACGGGCCATTATTTGAGAAATACAATTTTGACCATAAAGGCATTTTTAGGGTATTTTCTTTTTTCTTCTAGAATAATTAGATGTGGTTTCCCAGTGACTATGCATTGTTTCCTAATGAGGTAAAGACACATTATAAATTCATCTTAACACGGCTAAGAAATCGTTCACTTTTATTCACCTCCATATGGTGCGGCAGTTGGCCGCGAGTGGTTGACCACAGGTTCAAGTCGCCGCAGCTCAAACTCCCCCAAACAAGACATATGGCCTTACGAGACTGACCGGGCTCAAATGGCACAACCTGGCTCACCAAGTAACACACATACACACGCCGCTCAGCACACAGTCAGCGACACGTGCCGTTAGGTGGAAATTGGAGAAAAGATGTTTCATGCAGTTCTTGTCACTTTTCCATTTCGTACACGTCAGGCGGTAGGAACACAACAACAGACTGTGAAATTGGTGTGAAAAACCGTATGATGGTAAAATAACGTTGAAGACATGCTTGGGGGGGTGACATTAATGAATTCTTTTCCTGACAGGTCAATTCACTTCAGGACACATTCAACGTCCCAGCGCATTCGGTGATGTTCCGACATACTTTCCTGAGCTCATGCCGCGCCGTTTGATTCGGAGCATCTCCGTGCTGATTGCGATAATGAAGAGCTCTGACCCACCAGTTCCCATTCCTCCAACAAACAAGCTCGGAGTGTACAGTTACTTTGAGCGGAGGCATGTGAACAAGGCTTCGCGAGAGGCAATTATCTGTCTAACAAGCACTGTCTGTGAGCCACCGCTGAGGCCTCCAGTTCACTCAATTAGGCGAAATTATATATAAAGTAATCCCTAATTAACACCTTAGCAGGATCAATATAGCCAATCCATTATCTATGGGAACAGCTCTTAACCTTTCAGTTTACAGGTCACGTGGGCACAATGACTTCTCACTTGGGAGTGTGCTGGAGTTAGCTCTGAACTTTACATCTACAACATATGATTAGAAACCAAGACTTATTTTGTGATAGAAGGACACAGAGGCTTTCGGCACATCCCTTTTTGTGGTCCTACCCTTGAATTTGAAAACTAATTGGCAAAATCTCGCTTCTCATTTCTAGAGGGCAGAGGTGGTATTGAGATTGAGTCCAAGTTTCTGACACGACAGAAAATCCTGTAAATGGCCCATCGCTTTTCATTTCCCCGTGATTAATGATACCCGGCCAGACTTGAAATCTGTCGCCATTCAAAAGTCAGCTGGCCAATTCAGAATCTTGTTTGAAAGTTGCCTAATCCACAATGTCTCCAGCTTTTTAGTCCGTCTGGAAGAATCACTGTGGCCGACTGTGCAACTCAAGCTCCACTTGCTCCTACAATACTGCGCCGACACAATCACGGCGTTACCACAAACGTCCGCGAGCAACACATCCCCGCGTCGGCCGAATGTTTACACTCGCATACACACACACACAAGCGTCCCCACCTCCAACAGCTGCGGCGGCAGGAGGTTAGCACTGTGATGAATTAGGAACATCTGCAGACTGCAAATTAATGAGAGAAATCATCTGTAAAGAATTCAGCGTGGCACATATTCATCTGCTCGCTCGTGCATCGAGGATGGGGCGAAACATAACGTGCAATAAGCCAACCGTCGCCTCAGTCCCCGGGAACGCGCTTTCGTCATTCCGATGCCTTGTAATGGTTTTATGATTAAACGTATTTCTCTCAGAGCTGTATAAACTAACCACGCAATTTACTGAGGTTCTTACGCTTGAAAAATTCATGGCCATAGACAACCACAGGGAATCATCCACTTCTTTTGTTGTACAGTGGACCCTCAGAAGCTACACATAGTGTGGACCATGATGCTCTTTGGACATTGAGTCAACTAGAATGGCCCTCATGGTGCTGCTGTTTTGGTTAGCAACATGTTTCAAATGGGTTCTGTGTGTGATAATTAGTCCTACGCGGGAATTTATATTGCAGGAGGTATTTTTTGTTTTCTTTTAAGTGAATGTCAAGTCAATGTGTACTGCACCAAAATAAATTGAACCATACTGCTTTGGGGAAATTGAGCTTTTAAATCACCTTAGTGATAATGAAATACAAATTGTGCTGAGTAAGCATAGTAGCACTTCATCTTTAAACAGAAACAACACTTTTACTCCTCCCTAAAGTTTTAACCCCCCCACCAAAAAAAAACATATTGCTGCTTTGTGATAACAATTGAAGCTTTTGTCTGTGTGCCTGACCTTGCTTCCACCTTTCTAGCAGGCCAATAACACCGGCAGGAAATTGAAGATTTGCTTCATCTGGGCTTTGTGCTTTGAAGCTCTGGGAAACATGTGCCAAAGCTGGATCGAATATGGGTCATTCCCAAATGAAAGGAGACCACAATAGTTTTAAACATGACGAATAAACCAGTCATGATAAATACAGCACAGTGGTATGTTGCATAGAGTACATCTATGATCTGTCCAGTTTTATTGATGTTGGACTTTATCGGATAGCACACAGTTCCCCTCCTGGCTATCCCAGGTGAAATGAGCAATGGCGTAAAACCAGTGGCTCGTTCTACAAAGAGCAGGCCAATAGCAAGAGGCCAGCCCGTTAGCAGTCAGACATTGTCTGTCGGACAATGCAAAATGGAAAAGAATGATCACACGGGTGTCATAAATACCAATCATGTTTTCATGGATGTAACAGAAGGCAATGTTGTACTGTATTTATAACTAGCATCCGTGGCCGCCTGTGCAGACACAATTATATCTGCAGGCTCATGCGGAACAACAGGAGGTCATGATGCAAATGTCATCAATGGATCATCTCAATGTTCCCACATGAGCCCTGCCTGGCTTAAATATTAGCCCGCTTCTAAAGCAGGGTCATAGAAATAGCTCCACGTTGCTGTCCTATTATCAGCCCCTAAGTCCACTATACAATGATGATCCGTAGTTGATTAACCAACAAAATGGTGTTTTATAATGCCATTGGCCACCATAAAGGTCTTTTACAACAATGCAGAATTTCCTCTGAAATGTATGACATCATTAACATAGTACACCTGGTGTTGGCTATAGTCAATCTGACCCAAGAGCTGTACACGATTTTCTCAACCTGAATCTCATTTTACAAGAAGTTCCACAAAATATGTCATCTTGATTTAAACCGGCTCCTTTTCAGTCTAATGAAAACTGCTTTTACATCTTGTCCTTGCGCGGGGTGCTAATGAGAAACACGGCTGGAAGAGGGAGAGGTTAAACTTTTGTCCTTCAGGTGGTGAGACAAAAACAGTCAACCTCATTTGCATAAAAGTGCGTGTAAGAAGCGTTCAGCCCCCGTGTCTTGCTGACCTTTATTACATTCCTTCCACCATCACTCACTGTCAACTCGCTTCATTGTTTGGAGAACTTTGCAGTGGCTTGCCATGAGCTGCTTACTTTTGGTTTGTTTTTAGAAGAAGAATTGCTTGAGTCATCATTTGATGACATTTAAAAAAATCCTCGCGGGCAAAGGACTCATTTTAATTGACTGTTTACAAATGTTAATCCACGCAAAAGCTACCGAACCAAAGAGATCAAAACCATCCTAAAAGCTTTACACCGGCTCGCTCAGTCAGTAGAACCGATTTCGAATCAATGGAATATGAACCTAGTAGGGCTCTAAAGGTCAGCTGGCTTGGATCAATTCGTGGAAGCCAGAGTTCAAAGCAAACATGGTGAAGCAGCATTTAGCTGCTATGCCGCATACAAATTGAACACCAAGCTCCTCCCCCACACACAAGATGTTTCCAATCCATAACCGGATGTTCCAAAAAATTCTGTACCTTGTGCTATCAACATGATCCGAATACATCAGCAAGCTGTCGTGTCGCGGCGTAACGCAAAATAATTCTTAATCGCACGCCCAACCTGGAAGATGTGAGCATATGTTACAAATGTGTATTTTCAGTCTTTGGTCGGTATTTTGGGACAGCTCACAGATCAAAGCGGGATGAGGAGGACTAGACAGCCATCCAGTTCTACGTCTTAATGATCTTACCCGAGGGCACGCTAGAGTGAATACATCACGGTAGACTGAATGCATCCTTCTGTTATTTGGAGCAGGCTGTACTCCTCTTTTGGATAAAAAGACGGCACATTTATAATATTAAGCCAATATATGGTTGAATTGATTTTTTTCTAATAATGGAAGCAGAAATAGGTGGAGAAGAGGTTCACCTCATAGCAAGGCATTGTTTTCATGTATTTTTGCTTCTCAATTTCATACAAAGTCAAGTTCAGATCATTTCAAAGTAAAACAGTGTCACAGGAGCGAGTGGAGCCTAAGGGAGGGGAAGAACTGGAGCCTGGCGCACAAGGCCATCCATCACAGTGAGAAAAGGCTGTGAACCGTTACAGCCTGCAGCATGTCAATGTTCTCTTTCTGACTGGATATGTCACTCTGCTTCCTGATGCCAGCGCGTGATGATGCCTGTTTCATCACACGTAACAGATGTTTTTGATGGAAGAATATCTACCCAACCTTCTATTTTGGAGGTGTTGAACAATCGCTCCTGACAGTTTCATTCCACTTTCACGGGCAGGGGGGGGAGCCGGCTAACGCGGTTAAGTCGAACACAAAAATTGGTCGAGCCAAAACTTTCCGCCTTGGAACTATAATTAATCATTTTAAAACCACAATCGTGGCACCTGTTTCCGTCATGCAATGCAGGTTCCCCCCATTTACGCGTCAAGAAAACATAAGCAATCTTCTTTCATGCACTTTTCAAAAGCAAACATTTCCCAATTTGTTTTTTCTCCCGCCCGTTATGTTGTTCTGCACAAACAGAAATGGGGAAACAGCATTTTTCTGCCTTCAGCGAGTGAATAGAGTAGAATACAATAAGCCTTTATTAGTCCCACAATGGGGAAATGTTGTCTTTATAGCAGCTAAGTGGACAATTTCAGCATGCAGTAATGATCATCATTGCTGTATGTAAAAGTTTTGTTCCGCGTCTGCGCAATATAAACACTGGGGCAATTTTCACTTTTTAGCCATATGATGACATTGCTTTAATAATCAAATGACATGGGGACCGTATGCTGACTAAGCTAAAATGTCCCGCCAACTAATAGAACACAGTGAGCCCTCTTCATCTTTTTTACATTGCTCTTCATCAAGGGGGAACCCCCGGGACCAAGGTTATATGGCGGAACGGTAAATGGAGCGTGAAGCAAATCAATTTATTTCCTCTCCTCGAGACAATTAATTGAAAGTCATGTAAAACTGTCATCACATTTTCAAGTTGATAAAAAATGGTCAGATTTGGGAGCACTGTGAAAACTTACACAACCGAAATGTTTCTTTAGTCATGTCCGCACATTTTTCTTGTACAAAAACATTCTAATATCGTATTTTCCGGCCTATAAGGCGCACCGGACTATAAGGCGCACCTTCAATGAATGGCCCATTTTAAAACTTTATCCTTATATAAGGCGCACCGGACTATAAGGCGCACCATTAATGCATCATGTCAGATTTTTAATCCAAATCAAATCATTCTCCATTTTATCTTTTTTATTTCAACTTCAGACGGAACAAATTACTTTATAATCATAAAATATTGATCCATAGTCTTTTTGAGTCATGATTCATAGTCTTCAGCGGGCCACTTATGATCGATTTCATGACACAATGCTTTGGGCCATTTTAAATTTAGGAATTTGATCCATATATAAGGCGCACCGGACTATAAGGCACACTGTTGGTTTTTGAGAAAATTTCAGGTTTTTAGGTGCGCCTTATAGGGCGGAAAATACGGTAAATCTAAATTTAGGTGTCTGGGGTAGGAAGACGTTAGGCAAGCGTCAGGCTTAAATGGAGGTTGCGACCCACGCAACGTTTGTTGTTTCAGGCTCGGCCACAATCACCCGACACATTAGCATGTCGGCGCCGTCGCTGATCGATCATCTGCCCGTTCTCGACGTGCGCTTGCATTTGTTTGTCCGCAACTGTCGGATTCAAATCAAGTACGATTTATTTGTCTTAGAAGTGCAGTCGACACATCGGAGCAACCCGACTTAATCGGGGTGGGACAGAGGCGCTCGGAAAGCAGATCGATGCTTCATCACGATTGGAGGGGGGGGTGCAGACTTGAATTATTGCTGGATTTGCTCAATGAGCATGCTCATTGTCAAGGAGTTACATTTGTTACTTCATGTTGTGCTTGCTTGTCTGGCATGCTTGGATCCATCAAAGTGCAATTGGTGATGCACGGGAGGATTTGGCTTTCTTCAAGGAGAAGCAATTGAGAGCTTTGCCAGCAGGCCAAAAGGAAGAAACAACATAGGTAATCGCCAAGTCCGCACTAATGATGAGGACAGCAGTTGTGAGCAAATTGCAGTTTTTAAGTAGTGGCGTGAAGGGAGTTGGGGTGAACGTTGGCAGTCTGCTCTCAAACGATTGCCGTATGTTGCTGACATTTGAGTGCTGCTTAAAGTGTCAAAAGCACTCAAGAATATAAAGTACCGTAATTTTCGGACTATAAGTCGCGGTTTTTTTTCATAGTTTGGGTGGGGGGGCGACTTATACTCAGGAGCGACTTATATACATATATATGTTTTTTTTTCACTTTTCTGGGCATTTTATGGCTGGTGCGACTTATAGTCCGAAAATGACGGTAGTTGGCACTTGAGGTGCTTGTCAAGTCGCGTTAAAGGACGCCAATGCAAAGCCAGGCTGCGGACACGGAAAACATGATCGAACTCGGTATTTCCTGCGGAGAAATGACTTCATCAAACTCCCAAACTGAAAGACAGGATCATACACGAATGAAAAAGTAGTGGTTAGCACACGTGCCTCACAGTTCTGAGGCTCGGGGGGGTTGAATCTCAGCTGCGGGAAGTTTGTTGGTGAGAGTAACCTCCCACTAAAAAACAGAATAATAATGACATTTTCTAAAAATGATAACAACCAGCAGAGCTCTCAGGAGCACTCAAACAACGCCGCTTGGCAGTTTGTTGTGTAACTTGCATGCATAGCATTTTCTCCAAAGCCGCTCGCCTCATTTGTGTCGGACTGCTAATTAGTCAAGCGGGCGGGAAGCCATTAAGGGACATACGCTCGCTTTTCCATAGAAAATAAAAATGCAACTTTTCCTACTTGATGGATGACGTAACATACAGTCAGTGCATCCTGCTGATGTTTCCTTCCCGAGTAATAAGCTGCCGGCGGAAAAGCAGATAAGCTTAGCTCATACCGATCCTTTTTTTGCCTGGATGTTTGACCACCAACAGAAGCACCAACGGTGGCTCTTGTTTTCATTTCATAACGTGAGCTCGTTAGCATAAACAAAACTCAAGTTAATACGTCCTACTACTCTTTTGGAATTGCAACATTTTACAAATAGCGGATGAGGACCAGCCTTGAAAGTAACTTGATATTTGAGAAAGTGATAATGTCCCTCCCCCCCACACACCCTTCATCAGGGATCAGATATTAGAGAGGTGGAAATGTAGCTGGAGGGGAATTTAATCTTGCAGAGATTGTTCTCCAACTATCTTCTAACTCGCTTTGGGAGGTTTCGGATGACGTGCGGCGGGGAATGAAGCTTCGGAATTAAATTTCGCCACAACTTGTCATTTCCGGGCAAGGCTGTTGAATGCTGGGCTAGTCAGAGTTGTGCTTTTAATTAATGGCTTCATCTCCACGCTCGGCATCAATCATCGTCACGCGTCTTGACGTGGATATCATTCAACGTGGAACAATTTGCCTCGGCAACTGCAATTGAGACCGGGCCCTCAGAAGGAAAATAAACATCGTTGACCTTCGTTTTGAGTTTCCTCTACCATCTCGGGTCGGATGTATTTCCGTTTGAACATCCCGAATGTATATCTTTAGTTGTTGCGTCATCCTGATTTTTGGATCCACCTGGGACGAACACCTCAGGTTAAGCGAGGCAGTCCGGTTGAAGCAAAAAAGACATTTGCAGTGGCTGGGTGAGAAGAAACCAGGATGCAATTGAGCTGTTGGTCCTCCCTTTTACATAAGAAGCAAGAGGCAGAGGCTGCGCTTGTGCTTGTCTAAAAGGGGTCACATACACAGCACTGCATTTGTAGCAAGTGACAGCCCTATTAATCATGAACGGGGCGCCGTTGGTGCCCATTGGCTTTGTTCAGCAGGTGATTTGTCCCTTTGGACGCGATGAGGAGGGACGTCGACATACCCCCCCATGTGTTCCCTCTCCTCTTGCACCTCGGTGCCCACATGCTGAAACGGGTTCTGCTCTCATGCCACGAACCTCCTTACTTTTAATGCTTGACTTTCTTTCCATGTTCTCCTCTTCCTGCCCTTGGAACATTTCCATTTGCAAAGGTGGCACTCACTTTGCGATCCAAAGACTCCCTCTTAAATCGTTTACCTTAAATCAAATGTCTGGCTCGCAGGAGATGTCAGGTTGTCAAATAGCCCGTCTATAAACGGAAGAAGGTTGAAGAGTCATCACGAAACTCATTGCTGAGTCCAGCATTCGCTCTACATCAGCTTAGCGTGGATGGAGTTATTTAACTGCCAAAAGCGTTGAGATCTCAAGAATGGTTCATTAACGTCACACACTTGATAAGCGGCCCCTGCCGAGCTATGTTTTCCATGCAGTCACTGAAGGCAACTTTCCACAAAACTGTTCAGTGTCTTAAAGTGTCACATATTTTCACTTTTATATGAAATGTCTTTTTTTTTTTTTCTGGAGTTAATCTTATTCATGGAAGCCTGGAGCCTTCCCGATAATACATTTTTTATGAAGCAGAAAGAACACTGGTCAGCTCGTGACCTGTCTTGGTTCTATGACTAATTAATGACTCAAAGACAAAAGTGACACGCCGCTCTGCTCTTGCAGTCCTTGACTGAACTTCCCCAGACTTTTTCATACTAAGCAAGAAACATGTGATCTTGACAGAAGACGGCTTGTGAATTGGACAAAGCAGTCGAATCTTGTGGCCAGTCTATCACTCCGTTTTTTTATCAAACCTTAGGGGATTTCACTATATCGCAAAAAGAACCCCATTATTTTTAAAGATATCAATACCTGAGTATCTTTCCGCGAGATAACCGAGCCGAAGGTCGTAAGAATCCGAGTTTCTGTCAGAGCGAGCCAATTTTCAGACATTTTCTTCACTGCCAATCACACAACATTGTGCTGCTTTGCTGCTATTGTGAGCAGCATTAAAAGAAGCCTGAAAGAAAAGGAGGTAGAAGCTAGAGACCGACTCTGCAGATATCCCCAAAGACCTCGCTGAGAACAAAAATGTATGGTCATTTCCCATCCACCAAATGAATTAGTTTTCATCCATGTCCTTAAAAAGACAAATGGCCAAAATGACTTGAAAAATGCAAATGAGGACCAACAGTCCTGAATTTACATTTGAGTGACAATAAAGTCAGGCAACAAAACATTCAATAGTGGTCATGAATTTTGAAATAATTTTGAATTTTATACTGACGCACTTCCATTATGAATCATCTTTAAACGTCATAATAAAAGAAAAACAAGCAAACAAATATATGAGACCATCAACTTACCAAACAGGTTTAGTTAATTGGCTCAAGATGCCTATAAAAATGCACTTAGCTATTCGGTTTAATGCTTCTCTGTCATTCATTATTCCACCAGGCCGTAAAATGTTCCTATTTACACTCTTTCAACTTAAGAAACAAAACCGATCAAGTGGTTTGTTACGATGCATTTAAGTTCAGTTTTTGACGAGCAAAACAAAATCAAAGTCTACCACTTTTCAGAGAATGTGAAAAATAGCACCCTCAGACGCTATGAGAACATCTTGGAGAAGTACTATCAGGTCATGAAGCTTTTAAGAGACTTCAAATCAATACTGATGGAGTTCACGGCCATTCTGCTAATTTAATTCCGGGAAAAATTGAATACGGGATAGCGGCGGAGAATAAAATAAGAGATGTCGCCATGGAAGAGCACGGTCCGTCTCAGGTAAGGTTGATCATTCCTGATTGGATGTGACGTACATTCCAGACCATAGGAAATGTCTGCCTTCGATCACTAAAGACTCTTTCAATCATTTGTAATTGAATGCCGAGTATCCATCTCCTGTTTTGACTTTCCATTTCACTCCCTCTTGAGTTTGATTCTCCTAAATGTCAGTCACAGGTAGCGTTCCCACCCAGAAAACAAATCTCAGCAGTTGCTATTTGCACTAATGGCCCGTGTTGCTTCTGACACCTGACTTCCTGGGGCGTAGGGAAAATAAAAATGGAAACAAGCATTACCGGGAACAATATTTGACCCAAGAGAGGTGATTGTGATTGCTAGTCTCAAATAGTATCACCCTCATTAGCTATGTTTGTGTGTAAAATAATGACTTTTCCCAATCCAATCATTCGGCAAAAATAGTCAAAGCGCGGGTGATTCCATTGGCCAAGTCGACTTTTTCCTGCATGCTACATTAGCGCCATGGGAGAAAGGCACAAATTGGATATACTACTACCGTCACATACTGAGCTTTCTACAGCGGGCTGGTCAATGTTTTTTGTGCTAAGTGGGCCAAAAAAGGCACCCTTGTGCATTCTTGAAACTATTTAGTATATCTGACTGGTGACACTAATGACTCCTGTTAACAGCATCCATGTGTCTGGTTGGCTTTTTCGCCCCGCTCGCTCAAGTCGTTTCTCACTCTCTTTCCCTAGCTTGTTTTTTTTTCCCCATTTGGAAGTAAATATGAATCGACACAAAGATACCCCACATATAAATAAATACAAAAATGTTATCATGAACACTGATATGATTTGTATGTCTATACTTGTTGTATTGTCAAGACCCATAAAGTATAAAATAACAGTTCAATTTAGTTTTTGTTCTGTTCACCCGAAAGGACTTGGAAAAGAACGATTGTCATCATTCGCGGTGACGTACTCAAAATCAGGTTCAGGTAGCGCTCGGCTTAATTTAAATAATTTTTTTAATGTTTCGGTGTGGTGAAAATGGTCTTTTATGTGCTCGCTGACAAAAGTGTGATGATGTTTGGAGAATCGCAGCAGGGGAAGATGACACCATTATTTGCAAAAGCAAAACAAATGCGCTCCCGCAGTTTCTTCTGCTATTTTTTTTCCTTATCTGACTTTGAACATCTCTCTTGCCATCCAGCCACATACTCTTTGAACGATCACGTTCCGTGGCATGAGAGTGCTATGTAATTAAGTCAGGGGAGCTGTGGGTTTGCAACGTGCCTCCTCGAGGGCCTGGCTCCTTCTGTGGATGATTACTGCCATCTTCAGGGGCAAAGCAAAATCGAAACCACACAGTCATGGACAATCAAGTCCCGGTCAGGTATTTCTTAGGATTCAAAAGTCATCATTTAAACTCATGACTGAGGGTAAACCTTGTCCAAAATAGCTCCAGCACTCGCCTGACCCTGAAGGGACGATTGACAAGAGAGACACCGCAGAACCTTCTCTGTGTGTATCCCAACACAACTTTAATTAATACTTTATGGCCAAACAATAATCATCTTCCGTTGTTCTGCAGATGCTCTGGAGGCAAGTGTACGGGAACAGCGCTAATGATGTGTAGCAGGTAGCTTATAAAGACTAATTACACGCCGAAGCAACATTGAAGGACTTGAAAAGTCCGTAATTACTGATAACGTGGATGTAATTGCATGCCGCTTTGTGAAACGGATTTCGAATAAAGATTCAGCTCGGAAGCTGCATGAGGGAAAGGGTTATTTTTTAAGGCTTAGTCTGTTCGGGCGGTCTTCAATAGATGGATGGGGGACCTGGTAGGGCCCAGAGCTTATATTAGATTGCCCGCACAAACTTTGAAAGCTGTATCTGAATGAACCCAGCCAACATTAGGATGACATATTTGTTTCAATCTTCATTCATCTCCTCGTTCCCCATCATCGTTTTGGCCAAAGCTGCAGGCGATGATTTCGTCACCCTCCCTGCTGGCTTTGATATGCTCGCTCTTGTCTGCAATGCTTCATCAATCACGCTTTGATCGCCGCCGCACAATCCATCCCCCTGTGAATTCATCATTTTGACCCACAATGTTCTGTAGGTCTGCTCTGGCATTCTGTCCTGACTTCTCAATAACAAACTAGTTACGCATAGCCTGCCGGGACTTTTTTAGCATCTGCGGGATTCAGCGGATGAATGTAATGTTGAGAAATAGAATTGCAGATAACATTTACTGTACTGCAGTGGTCTGCCAACCAGTCCAGACCTCCAGGGTGTAACACCACCTGTGACCCTCGTGAGGAAAAGCGTGCCAGAAAACGGATGGCTGAATCCTTAATCTAAATGTCGTTTTTGTTCCCTCTAGATCAGGAGTCATCTGCCCACCCTCCCATCCATCCGTTGATTCTTCAGACTTTAGTGCCCTCTGTCTGCTGCCAGCACCATTTCACTATCAACTCGCTCAGCCGTACTGCACGTGCTAGATGTTTGTGCAACGCCCTCTTCACCTGAGTCGCATAATAAAAGGGCACTAGAAGTGCATTTTAATCGCACAGCTTTTAAATGGATGAAAATATATTTTTAATCCACGCATTGGGCAAAGGAGGGGGTCAATGTGGCTTCCATGGAGGCCTGATGGTGTGGAATTAAAATGCATTCCAGGTCTGAAGCAAGTGGTGCATTGCTGCAACTCCTATCTTGGGCAGGGAGGGAGTTCAGAGGGGGTGTGGGTGGGTGCGTTTAGGGGCTGCTGGGAGTGGGGGCGTTCACGTGGGAGAGCTTCTGCAGAGAACTGTTGCTAGGAAACACTTGTAGCATCTCGTCTCCTCTTTTCTCCAAATGCCACAACTAACTGAAATGTCAGTTCCATCCACTCAGGAGCGTGAAGAATGTGGCCCGAGTTTCTATTTAAGCATCGGCGCATCAAAAGGACTCCAATAGAGAATTACGGCAAGGCTTTCTTCTGCAAACAGAATGACTCGTGATTCATCTCTCTATCTGGGCTTTTCTTTGACTTTTTCAGCTTTTCTCCGGGAATGTTTACACTCCTCTTGTCCTCTCACATTTAAGAGCCACTCACCTTTCTTTCTACATCATTAGTCCGCTCCCCAACTCTCCTCTCTTGTTTTCTGATTTAAAGCCATCTGCTTCAACCTGCCCAGATATTTGTTTACCAAATGCGTCGGATGACTTTCTTCCAAAGTGCTCTCTCTCTCCCTCTGCATTATTCAGACGGATAGAAAACTTGAAGCGTCTCAAAAGCCATACAATTGCATGTTCTCAGCTACTGAGTCTGGTGGAACAACCATTTGTGTGTTTGCTAATATCTACATATGTATTCACGTAGTAATCACAGCGTGAACATGCTCAGGTCAAAATCAATTACCGTAATTTTTGGACTATAAGTCGCACCGGAGTATAAGTCGCACCAGCCATAAAATGCCCAAAAAAGTGAAGAAAAAAACCCATATATGTATATAAGTCGCTCCTGAGTATAAGTCGCCCCCCCCCCACCTAAACTATGAAAATAACCGCGACTTATAGTCCGAAAATTACGGTATGATTCAATTCCATCACAGCCTCAACGAAAAGTGCAGAAAGCGCTGTAAAGAGCAAAGTCTGCAAGCCGTTAAGCAGAGCTAGTGTTTTGAGCCACATTTCCCGATGGAGCATCGAAATATCGTCACGTACGGCTTATTGTTATATTTTATAGTGCAATGAAAATGAGAAAAAGCCACATGGAGTTTCTGCGTTGTTTTGAAATACAAGCTTTTACAGCCAATATATCTCATTACGATAATGTGTCAAAGCATTATTTGAGAAGAAAAATAGGCTCAGATGGTTGTAACTCATTCCACAGTAAATACAAGAGCGAACTGAATTGTACACTTTGACTGCAAGCTCCCGAGTCGTTTTGAGTAAAGCGGCAAAAACTCAATAAACAGCCCTTTTTTTCGAGCAACTAAATATGTGCCTTTACCACGAGCCAATATCAATATTGACACAGGGGGAATGTCTCCAGGTTTTTTTTCCCCCAAACAGTTCCTCCCTTGTGTTTTGACCCACTCCTATTGCAACACTGCAACTTCTCAGCGGCACAGGTAAGTATAACCCCATTTTATCTCACTTGTCATTTATAACCGATTTACCAGAATTGAAAATTGACGAGATGAAACAATTCATAACCAATGACGCTTTTTATTTTGAACATACCGTAATTTTCGGACTATAAGTCGCACCAGCCATAAAATGCCCGAAAAAGTGAAAAAAAAAACCATATATGTATATAAGTCGCCCCCCCACCCAAACTATGAAAAAAAAGCGACTTATAGTCCGAAAATTACGGTAATTGGCACGATCATTTTGTTGTTGTCTGTGCAACAGATTTGTTTTTCCCGGCAATGCAATGCTGCTTGGACTACATTTCACTCTGACTACTTTCCTGATATGTTGTAAGTCGTATGTATTGTATATAAAGTGCACACACCATGTGGGCATCTTAATCATATGCAATGCTGAAATCAAGTTGAGCAGACACACGTGTAAAGCCCGCATGCAATACATGAATAATATCTGTCAGAAGAAAAAAAAAAAGTTTGCCCACAGAGGTCACCATGAGCGAAGCTCTATAAAGACACATGTAAATATTCAAAAATTCAAACCTTGGGGGGAATTTAGGTCTTTTTTCTAGAATGCCAGTAGGGGAGACATTTAAAGCATGATTGAATGCTTAATGCATCATTAAATCGTTGCATCTCATTAAATCATTGCATCTAACTGCAAAGCTCAAGGCACACGCTGACTCCCAAGGTCTGCCGAGTGACATGAAAATGAGACTTGTTGAGAGATGAAATGAGTCATGCCACACTCTGGACAAAATTCAGCCCAGCAGCCGCATAGCGCAAAATGTCGGATGGAGTTGAAGAGCCTGCCAGTCAATCGGAATAGAAAATCATCCTCCCGGTGGCAGCCAAACGATTCCCCCAAAGTTAAAAGTATTGATTTATTCACAATGCTGTGCAATACATCTAGACCTGCCCTGTATCGATTAAGAAGCCAACCAGTATCCAAGAAAGCATCACATGCAGCATCCACCTCCCGAAGCCCAACAAGACTTTTGAGCCAAAATGCTGCCCTTTCTCATTTCAGTCCACGTACAGGTTGAAAATGGCTTGGCCACGCCGCAGCCAGCCATCTTTCGACTGGCTGGCAGCCATTTAAAAGTCTTGCGGAGATAAGCGGCTTTGTTCAATCACAGAGCACCCCGTGCAGTTTTTTTTTTCCAGGCTAGCGTCATTGAAATATCTTCTGTGGCGCTGGGGGTTAATGGAGTTAATGAAGAGCAAAGGCGCGTGTCTGAGCCGGGTAATTAGTATATGTCAGACTGAAGACACTCTATGAATAACTGAATTGCTTCGTCCGCGTGGATGCGGTTCTTCAACAAGTGCGAGACGAGAAAGGAAAATGGGATTCCATCAGCAGAGTAAGACTTCATCCCAACTTGTGTTTTACCGAAAGCCAATTGCGAGTGTCCGCAAAATGTTCACGACCCTTTGAGAACATTGTAAAGCAATCTGCAACTCCGCCTTAGATATTGATCATTCGCGTCGGGCAGCTTTAAAGAATATTAATTTAGCCCTGACTCTTTTCTTATCAGGGAGGTTGTGTTCGTTTCCCCAAAAGTTTATACCAATAAAATTCCCAGCCAAGTCATTTTAAAAGGCTTACTAATCGGAATAATTCTAACTTCGCCTTTCATATCTCCAGATGTCCTGTGCGCTTCAGGACACGGCAATAGGAAAAGTCTAATCATTCAAGGCCCTGGGAAAAAGGCTGACAGCGCCATTAAGGTGATGAAAAATGACGCCCAAACAGACGACAGGAGACCTGAAGCTGTCACCCGAAGGAGGAAGGTCGAAAAGGCAAGAAGCGGAAGAACAAATGACGCCGGCTGCACCAGATTGGGAGGCATCTGCCAGCTCCGGCGATTCGTCTGCCAAGGTCGATACCTGAGGGACAAATGTTCAGGGCGTGGAACGACCAGGCTGTGTTGTATGCCAGGTAAAGGGTGGATAGTGTCTTCAGGTTAGTCCTTCCACTTCCATATTATCTTCTCCATAGTTGGAGCTTGGAGTGTCCTATGCAGCGGTCACTATAACAACAGAGTGAGGAGCTGCGACATGCACGGTTGCGGAGCTTTCCACTCCATCGGGTGATTTGCTCAGCTCTCATTTTTTTAAAACATATTTTTTTTTTCATGCTGAATTTCCAGTGTGATCAACTTTCCAAAAGTACCCTAAGGCGTCTCTGGTCTCGCTCGCTCTGTGATCTGAGAGTTATGAGCTACTCTGTCAAGACGAGCGCGCCGTATCGCAGGAAGTGAAAAAGCGTGTATCTTTGGACATGCAGTATTTTGTAATGGATAACTGGCGCGTCTCCAAGGTCTGGGTGAGTACCTGGGGCAGAAGACTGACGTTGCAAAAAATCATCAAACACAAATAAAACTTTGAACTTGACAAGCCACCCAGGGACCCAATAAAAACTCTTTTACGTTGTGTTACGCAATTTCGTATTTGGCCTTCTGCGACAAATTCAAGTGGAACGATATTACGGATACTTCCTTCTCATGCCATTTTTTTCTAAACCTGCCTCCTGTTCCAGAGGTCTAAACAGCACAGTGGACTTGGTGTGTGCTGACTACGGTGCAGTCAGCGCTCCATTCTCAGGCTCTCTGGCTGGTCCAGTGAGTCAGAAAGATGCAGCTGGTTTCCAGTATGATGGCGTCAAACTTGCCAATGACAGTGAGAGTGACTCAATATTTTATTTATTTTTTTACTTTTTGCAAGAGCTGTGGGAAAGATTCGATGGGCTAATGTCATTTTTACGACCAAAGGTGCTGCCTCTGGTATTATGGCGAAACCGTGGGAAGGAAGTTTAGAGATTAGATGAAGATTCCGCTGAACTCCTGGTTGCCTTTAACACCAAGAACCCCTCTTCATGTGTAAAAAAAAAAAAAATCATCATCATCACAGGCCAGATGGAAATCCCAGCCATACGTGTTTGCATGTTTGCGTGGGGGTATCTTGAGAGCATCCCGAGAGAACATCATTAGTACCTTGGCCCCTAATTGAGCAGCATTATCAGAAAAGCCTGTATGTGCAGTCCGGCTCCTTTCATCTTTGGCTAAAGCCAAGACATGATTAAACATCACAGAAGAGGCATTACCTCATCCTGACACGCGCATTAATACCGAAAACGCACCATTAGCAGGCGCAGGTTAAGTCCGGAGCTCTCTGATGGCATTTTGAGGTTCGATTTGGGATTCGAAAACATCCGGTTAATATGTGCTGTTATTTCCCCAGCGTGGTGGTATAGCGGAAAACTAATATTTCTCTTTGGCTTCCACTGACATTCTAAAAACACGCCTATTGGAGCAAAGCCACTCCTCTATACGGCAAAAATTTGGAGCATTAATTTTATTCAAATGAATTCAAGGGAGTCTTTGTTTCTTTCTCCCGCCCAGAGCACTGTGTAAAGATCTTGAACATTCGACCTTTGCGTTACACCGGCACGGTGGCGTCGGGGGACCCGCTGGGTTACGTGCTGCCCTTGCAGGAGCGTTTCGCCGGCATCACCTCGCACCTGAAGCTGCAGATGTGTGACGGCGCTGACCCTTCACCCTTCATTTGACTGTCCATTTACAGTTTCTATTTGCTAAAATACAGTAGGAGCAGTATCATCCAGCTTTATCATTCACCGTCATTACGAGAAACATTTATTGCAGTTGATCTGTGACTGATTTTTGTATAGGAAAAATATATCCATGCTAGTGGTCATGATGGTATATTGTGCATTAAAAGTTTGCAATAGATTCTCAGTTTGGAGATTAAATAATTCCATTTTCAAGAATGAATCCAACCTTGAGTATCACTATTCCACATTCTCAAATGCTTATATTAAGTATTGCAGAGTTTTTCCAAAACCATATATTTACTTTCCTTTGCAGCCTTGAACGTGTCATCCATCATCCATCAGCTGAATTGGATGAAGTGCCACATGTACAGTACCAATGTAATGACCTAAACCGGTCGCAAGATGGTGCTGTTTTACAACAATTCACCAAACACGCGTCACGAATAGCCACAATAGATAAATGGTAAATAAATCGTTGAATTGATAAATAGATGACAGATACACAAATGATAGATTAAAATAATGAATAGATGATAGATAGATAGATAGATAGATAGATAGATGATGACGGATAAATACATGATAGATACTAGATGATAGATAGATGATAAATTGATGATCAATTTGCGACCGTTTCCAGTGACGTCATTGGTGTTTTTTCTATTCTGTGCCAAAAGAGTTTGACAGCAAAGAGCGCACCTAGATGTTATCATGGTCCTATCCTGTATGCCGCGGAGGAGGAGGTTCGTATTCGAATCATTTCTTTTCTTTCTTTTTCTTTTTTCTCCCTTCTACTGGACCGTCCCACTTTGAGCTGAAGTGGGCGAGCTGGGATAGGCTGGGAGTGTGCTTAGCGCTCGTGAAAGAGAGAAAGAAAGAAAGAAAGAAAGACAGAAGGGGGAGACGCGCAAACTAGGAAGTCTGCAACTTTTCCCGGATAGCGTAACCTGGGACGGGAAATAGGACGACCTACCGGAGGGGGGAAAAAAAAAAATCATTTTGAAGGTGCGCATCTGGGAGACGCGGATGACTAAGAACCGTCACGGTGCAAACTTTATTCATCGCTCACTTATTGAAAGCCCGTCAGATTGATCTTGGAGCTGAAATACCGAGGAGGACATCATGCCAAGGAGGACCGTGCAAGAAGTGACCGTGCAAGATGTTCAAAAACGGAGAAACCCCAGCAAACATTATGTAAGACTGCTATGAGTTGACTAAAACAACATGTTGGTAGTTCAATTGTGAAACGAAATGTTGTTCTGCAGCTTTCCCCACCTTTTTTCCTCCTCCTCTTCTTCTGTTGACTAAAGTAAAAACAAAGAGAGGATCATATTACCGCTATCTGCCAGATGCCAGATTTCTAACGGGATTTTGCTTTAAAGGAACGCACTTTAGTTTTGGACATTCCCGACCGTGTGTAAAGTAATATATGGGTATTAGTACACTTAGTTATAAAAAGTATGCGTTACAAGTTAAAAATGCTGGGGACATCTGCATGACCCCCTCCGATTTCACTGCATCTGGGAATCACATGGGGGAGTATAAAAAGTGTACATTCCACATTTCGCACAATTTCCAGCCACTCCAAAATGGGAATATTACATAGTATATGGAAATATTAGAAAGAGCTCTTGCAATGATGACGTGCTATTCAGTTATAACCATAATCATAAAAATGACTATCAATCATTAGTGTACCTAATACTGTGTGTATTTCACACACTCAAATGTACACGTGACCTTATATTGAGTCAGGAAATGTTCATATAGCACTGTTATAATAACCTCTGAACATGCAACCTCCACATATGAAGGCCCAAGCCACGATTCAAACCCAGAACCTCTCCACTAAGATGCAGACATGCTAACTATTATTCCACTGTGCTGCTTTTTTTTTGGGCTACTGGAAAGGCAGCCCTGCCAGCCACTACTCAGCCAAAACCAGGTTGGGAATATTTTCAAAACTATTATTCCATAGGAAATCATGTCAAGTGATTCAATCCGTTCCAGGCTCCAATTGGCATCATCTTAAAAAGAATATTAAAGGTACAGGCATCTTTATTACTGTGATTTTAAGAAAGGTTGGGTTTTTTTTTTTTTTCCTACTGCCGTGTTGGTGTGGGACTAAAGAATGTGAACAAGACAATGGCTCGTTTCTTAGCACTGGACAATAGAGCCTCCATCATTCAGTGTTAAGTGAGCGAGGAGGTCAGAGAGGTTGGCTGTTGCCTGCCAAAGTGCACATGGATGACATCATGTGAGCAGCAGGCCGACCGCCAGGCTGCCAAAAGATGCGGCAGGGGTTAGTTCCGAGGCCCTGGTGCGCCATCGTATGTTTGTTTGCATCCAAAGAGGAACTCTGAATGTTTTTGGAGAGCAAATTGAACAGCTTTTCTCAGCAGCAAATTTGCTGACCGTACACCTTCATACTCATCAATTTGAACCAAGGCCTTTTTAAGGTCACACACTGCATGTTCATGTTTACATAAACCAATTTGAAATTCTGGCCGGTTATTTACCTGGTCTTTCCAGTGTCATCTTTGTCTCCAGTAATCCTTGAAAGAGCAAGGGAAAATCTGGGAGGGAGGTCAGCAGGGAGTTTCCAGCCACTGCGATCCTTTAGGGAGGAGAATAAAGAACCGGGTCAAGCGTCACACTTCGGTCATCAGTATATGAGTTTAGTATGCAAGAAACGGCTTGTTTTCAGAAAGTGATGTCATGACTTAGTCAGGCCTGCAACTGTCTTTCACAAATGGCTTCTTGTTTAGCTCTAGTGGATTTTTGTACTACTTCACCCAAAGAGGATTTGTTTTGACCTTTGACCTTTGTCTGGTTTGTTAGTGTAAAGAAAAAATAAAGAAAAATGACAAGGTGGCCTACTAAGCAAATGGATTTTGGTCAACCATGGTGGGAGCCTGGGCTACAGTATCCTGGCCGGATAATGACTTCCGTCTTTAACAGGAAGCGGTGTACATGAACCGGAGACGACAACATGTAATAGCTCGTTATTATCACACTAGAGGAATAAAAAAAAAAAAATGCAAATAATGTTTTCCTTTCTCCTAGGTTTACATCATCAAAGTTTCCTGGACCGATGGCAGCACCGAACTCATTTACAGACGCTACAGCAAGTTTTTTGACCTGCAGGTGAGTGAGAATCTCATTTAGGGATTTACATTCTAATTCAGTTTCACGTGAAAAATACAATAGATCTTAGAATAGATCTTCATTGTCATTGTCACACATGTACAATGAAATTTAAAATACTAAAAAAAAAAAATAAGCACTTCTTCGCCAGGAAAGACTATGCTCTCTCATCCCCGCCCTCATAGGGGACGGAAAAGGGCCCGGTCTAGTTAAGGGAGTGCAGGGCTGAATGCGTGATGACCACAGAAATGTCTGAATCATCGGCAAAAGTCATGCCAGTAGTGCGAGTGTTGTGCAAAGACGGAATTAGCATTCGAGTCGGTTTCCCTTCCTCTTTCTGAGCTCCTAGATTTGCTGCAAGGACTTGCAGAGAAACACAATACATGACTAACCCTAATTGCATTACAAGGCTTTTCACTTGATTAGGATCTATCAGAAACATGAGCTGCTACAGGACTCCCATACTAAAATCCCAACTAGCTTCATTTGAAATGTTCAGGTATTGTTGGCTAAATTGATGACGGGGAATATTATCAATCATGTCATTCTTTTGAATTGCTCATTTTCTCAAGTGTTCATGAATTATTTTTACAATTATCACCCAGAGGATTTGTGGCCGTCTATTTGGATGAAGCAGCTAAATCAATAGCTTTAGGCTAAATGTCTGTATTGGATCTTATTCCATAGATAGTATTGCAGCCGATGATCTTATTGCACTCCACTGGGAAGTAGTGATGACATCATCAGGCGTCCTCTCATGCAGCCTAATGATGCGGAACACAGTCATTTGTCTCCTCTTATTGCCCGCTTTTAATTTCCCGTCAGGCTCTTTGCGATCATATCCTGACACTTTACGGTCACTTTGGTCATCGCTGCAAGCACTCGCATGCTGGATGAACACGAAAGGGAACACAGAGAGGATGACGTGTGTGTGTGTGTGTGTGTGTGTATATATATATATATATTCTAAAGAAACACGTGTCAGCACCTCAAGGCCAAACAGGAAGTGTTAGTCACCAGTTTGCATCAACACAGCTGGCCCAAGCAGTACGAGAAGTTAACAATGGGATGGACGTGTTTCGCCATACATCTCATTTTTGCGCACATTCATTCTTCATCGAATTGATCTCGTACAATGAGCGTTTAAATATAAAACCTCTTGGTAGTTGTGAAGATCTAAACCTTGAACAGAAATAGACGGGTTTCTTCATGGAGGATGGAAATGTTTCTGCAACGGGGTCATCCTTGTGGGTTTTCAAATAAAAAAAAAAAGTCTATTCAGGTCACTAAAACCAGTTTTCCATGCTGCACACGTGTCCGCAGTCCCTTTTTGGCGACACTTAAAAGCAAGTGGGGGAGGGGGGAAAAAATCCAACGCATTGCTTCTTGCTTCTTAAGTGTTGCACAGCTGTCACATATTTTCCATGTGCAGTAATCGAGTATCAAAAAAAACTCTTAATGGGGGAGCACGTTTTAGTCGAGCGATGGGGGGGCTGCTCATAGGGAAGATTTTACACTAGCGTTAACCACTTTGCCATATGTCTCCTTAAACGGTTGAAGATGCTCGTTTAATATCGATGTTAATAATGACCTGAATATACTCCGGATGAAACTTTTCCAAAATGACAGTGTTCTAAAACGATTCTGTCCGTTTTGTAACTGGTTTCGAATGACCTCTGAAAAATTCCATATGCAGTTGAGCGAGTGCAATCATCTTCAGGCTCAGAAACTGCAAAGAGAGCAGCCATTGTTGTTGCGCTTGATTTACAGGAGTCTCCAAAATCTTTTATTTGTGGGCTGACGTGAGTAAACCGGATATGAACCAGACAAATTACAGCCTGGTGGAGGTTTATGTCTCTGAATCGGCAATAATTATACTTAAAAGTTGCATACTAATTAGCAGGTGGAATATGCAATGTTTCAGAAAAGCATCAATTTTAGAATTCCCTCATAATTCAGGTTACAATTAGCTGAAGGACAAAACTGGATATCATTTTAAAACAGCAATTGTGCGCAAGTTGGAGGCAAGAACATTTAGCAGATTATCTGTGGAACCGAAGGAGGGAAAATTTCAAGTAGATGGGCTCGAGCCGATTATTTCAAGTTGAGGCCAAGTGCACTTGACATTCCCCAGTCATCGCCTGGTTGGACCACTTTGAATATTTGACATAGGAGGCTTGATGCCAGTGGCATTTGAGAGAGACAGCGGATGGCCTTTCTTGTCTGAGTGGCTCTGATTACAGAGGAGCTGCATGGTTTAGACTAGAGACAGAGGTGGCCGACCGGCTGGGTGTGTCCGCATTCACACATGGGAGTGGTTACAAGAAATGTGTACTGGGTCCCCTGTGGTTATCCCCTTGCATGTTGCCGTTCAGGAAAATAGCATTTGAGCGGGCATTTATTAGTCTGCGCCTCTCACAGAAGGCTAGTTGTTGTTTCTGGACCATTGACACTCTCCGTTATCTCCTAAGTGCTTATTTAAAAAAAAACATATACCGTATTTTCCGGCCTATAAGGCGCACCGGACTATAAGGCGCACCTTCAATGAATGGCCCATTTTAAAACTTTATCCTTATATAAGGCGCACCGGACTATAAGGCGCACCATTAATGCATCATGTCAGATTTTGAATCCAAATCAAATCATTCTCCATTTTATCTTTTTTATTTCAACTTCAGACGGAACAAATTACTTTATAATCATAAAATAATGATCCATAGTCTTTTTGAGTCATGATTCATAGTCTTCAGCGGGCCACTTATGATTGATTTCATGACACAATACTTCGGGCCAGTTTGAATTTAGGAATTTGGTCCATATATAAGGCGCACCGTACTATAAGGCGCACTGTTGGTTTTTGAGAAAATTTTAGGTTTTTAGGTGCACCTTATAGGGCGGAAAATACGGTATATATATATATATATATCTGCTCAGTGCATTCTAAACATTGGCAGATCTTGCAGAAAGTGCTGATTTGAATGATGTCAACCTGAGCCATTCCCTTGCATGCAGTCAACGTGACATTTCCATCATTTGGAGGATTTTAATTATACGTTGCTATGTTTCAGATGGAGCTGTTGGATAAATTCCCAGTGGAAGGAGGTCAGAAGGACCCCAAGCGAAGGATCATCCCGTTTCTACCGGGTAAGAGTGCAAGGTTTGATATTTTGGGAGTCGCAAACTGGGCCTTGCCAAAACGATGCTTTTACGACTGCAACTAATCATTCAAGTACGTGGTTCATTATTCTCTGATTAAGCACAAGAGATCCCAAGCAAATTTCTGGGGGGTGGAAAAAAAAAAATGCCTCACCCCACCCAAAGCTGGGGTAGGATTTCTTTAAGGCCGGACAGATCTGGAACTCATTGAGGAGATACACAGCACAGCCGTCATCATACTCGGCAGCCCACTTGAAGAAAAAATAAATATCCTGCTTTCCTCATCTACAACCAGAAAAGTGAAATGACTAAGGTCACTCCTGTCTCAGAAGGTTTAAGAGTGTCTGCTTCCTGAATGTCTTCTCACAAAATAAGCCCTATTCATCTGCTGCTGAAGCCACAGAGTGGGCAATGTTGAGTCACTACAGCTTCATTCACTCCTTTTGGAAAGTTGCCAAGTACTCTTTCAGTGTATGAGAAGATAGTAAAAAAATGAGGGGGGTGATTGTCGTCAGTGACCTTGACTGGTTCAACATATGGTTGCCCAAAAAAGGCTCTTTTACAATTTGTCTCCTGTGGTTTGATTAAACATACTTGGTGGCTGTGAAAAATGTGCGAGTGAGCCTGAGCTCTTTCCAGGTCAACGTCCAACCACTCAGCAATCCACTTTTCCTCTTCTACTTTATTCTTTGTGTCCCTTAAGTTGGTTCAGAACTGGTTCAAAAATGTTTTCCTTTGGACTACAGCTGACAGTTCTTTGTATCGCCAATAAGCTCAGGATCACCGATTTTTTTTCCCAGAACTGACTTCTTGTGTCATGTAACAAAAGTACTTAAAGCAGTTTTTTTTTTAAAGGGAACTATTTCGAACCGTCGAGCTTGTCGGTACCTGTCGTTAGCACTACAGGGCGCTAAGAGTTATGACGACATAATTTGTGCTGGCAAATCACTTTCAAAAATCATTTCGAATCCCTGTCTTTCTTTCTTTGCTTCAGGGAAGATCCTGTTCCGGAGGAGTCATATCAGAGATGTGGCAATGAAAAGACTAAGGCCCATCAACGAGTACTGCAGGGTGAGTCCATGGACAGGTCCAAGCTTGTTTTGTGACCTATTTTTCTTGATTCCCTCCCGCGATATATTGATAAGCAAGCCACGAATCCCTCAGCATCTAAGAAGCCCGTATATGTCGCCAAGCCTCGCAAATAGTGTTACGTTCCAGACGTGCAACATCTTTCCTTTGCTTAACTCCCGAGATAAGGCCCCGAGACATTTGCTTGACTGCAAATCGCTCATTCCTAAACTTGCTTGTGGTGTACACAAGCCATTTTGTGACATTTAGCAGAGATGAATCGCCTCACAAAATGGAGCGGAGCACTTGCTTAGGCTCCACTGTAGCGGAACTGCCGTCATAAACGTGCCAATAGCTCATGTCTAATTGCTGCTTTTTGGGAAAACAAAACAAAACATTAAGCTCACTGCTGCCTGAGAGGCAGATTCCTGATTCGAGGAAGATTTTCTAGATCTCGAAAGGACTCTAGTTTTGTTTTGATACTGTCGTCCGTCTCTCAACAGGGAGCCACACCCTAAGGGCAAATTTTGGTGGTGCTGAGCTGGTTGGTGTCAGCAAAAGTGGTGCTTTTCTTCCATTTGCTTAAACTATTGCCCCTCCTTTTTCCTCTCTGAGGACAGAACGTGGAGGATGTTTTGAAAATGAGCTTTGACTGAAGTATACACAATAAATGTGCCATCTTGTTTTCTTCTTGTGGGTGGGGAGCAAGCACTTTTACAGCTGTGGCTGAAATACTTCAGTCAGGACAGTTTGAGCAGATATCTGAATCGGATTGACAACTCCAAAATATTTTCATCCACTTTTTAAATGGTCTTGTTGACAAAGTGGAACTTGATGTTGATGTTGGAGAAGAGCTGAGTCAGCTGAGGCTTTTAGCCTGACTCATATGGAATTTCCCTGGTTTGGTACTTTTATGTTTTTAATTCAAGACATGAAAAACACAGTATTTTTTCGAAGGGGGGGGGGGGGGGGGGCAAGCATCAACATCGAAACTGCTGCGTTTGGATGACACAACCTCAGTCACACACTGCTTGATACCATGTGAGTTCCAAATTAAGCTTAAACGGAAAGCACCATGATGATGCAATAATTCACAACCCTCAAAAAAAAAAAGTACAATATTGTTTGGTCAAGATGTTTTGTTTTTCAAATGAGAGGGACAATTTTTATTAGTATGCAGACAGCGTAAACTTTCTACTTTGGCAGAAGTAATGAATGTCGTGAATGCACAAGTCGTTCTCATTCCATTTGTTCTTTGAAAACACAAACGCACAATTATCTTAATGTTGCCCATAAAGTCCATTTGCGGTAATGTACGCTTCCTGCGCCCCCGTCTCGGTAATGAGAGGACGGGCCACCGTCTGGCATAAATCCAAGCAGATGACACCCAGTTCACGGTGCACTTTGACCTCTCGGTCGCAGGGGCAGACGTTTTTGCGTGGCTCTCGACTAAATCAACCATTCAGCTCAGGAGTGGGCATTATGAATGAGCCATGTTGTCTACACTATGAATCGGCAAACATTGCTGTCTATTTTTAACTTTGCAAAAAAAAAAAACTGGCTTGACGAACCTCATACGACGAGGCTAAGTGCCACGCAGGACAAGGGCACCTTGGTCTAGATATCTGGATAGCTGCCGAGCCTGCCGTTACAGCGACCGCTCCCCTCGAAGGACAGAAGGGAAACACTTAAGAGTATTAAAAGCCGAGGTAGAGGCCAGCACGGAGAGCTTGATGGATCGTATTGGTGTTTGCCTGCCAGCTTCAGCAGAAGAGGGCGTAGTCTGGCTCCCAATAAAAAATGACAGGCGGCACAAGGACGAGAGATGTTCCGTCTCCTGGTTTAGGGCAGGGTAGATTCAGGGTGACTGTCTGTCGCCCCTCTAATTGGTTTGCTTCAAAGGCAAAAGTAGGGGGTTGGAAGAAGAGATAAGAGCAACACAAGAGCAAAAATGCCCGTTTGTCTTCATCTGCGCTCGACTCGTCGGGGTCAATTTGTTTTCCGCGAGTGATCCCGCGCAGAGGGCCGTGACAGGGATGAGGAGTTGCTTCCATAGACTCCAGCAGGGACCAATAATGGAGCATGAGTCTTTGCTAAAAAGTTATTTTGACAAATCATGGGATTCTAAAATTAATTATTTGTAAACATGATAAAACAACACACTCATTTTTTCCTGTACCGTATTTTCCGCCCTATAAGGCGCACCTAAAAACCTCAAATGTTCTCAAAAACCAACAGTGCGCCTTATAGTCCGGTGCGCCTTATATATGGACCAAATTCCTAAATTTAAACTGGCCCAAAGCATTGTGTCATGAAATCAATCATAAGTGGCCCGCTGAAGACTATGAATCATGACTCAAAAAGACTATGGATCATTATTTTATGATTATAAAGTAATTTGTTCCGTCTGAAGTTGAAATAAAAAAGATAAAATGGAGAATGATTTGATTTGGATTAAAAATCTGACATGATGCATTAATGGGGCGCCTTATAGTCCGGTGCGCCTTATATAAGGATAAAGTTTTAAAATGGGCCACTCATTGAAGGTGCGCCTTATAGTCCGGTGCGCCTTATAGGCCGGAAAATACGGTACTTGCTCTTGCAACAATGCAAAACAATCTTGCGTCCTTCCAGGCCCTCATCCAGCTGCCCGTCTACATCTCACAATGCGAGGAAGTCCGAGTATTTTTCGAGACCAGACCCGAAGACCTCAATCCACCCAAGGAGTAAGTCTCAATTTACCTTGAAAGCAACAAGGGACGTTCCATCAATTACTTGTTGAAGATTTACACAATAACAGGAGTCCTCATCCGAATACAAATACGCAATCAGTCACCACGCTATCAATCTTGATATATGGTGTCTGACAGCCAGAGCAGACCAGCACTCGGGCAGATTTTCTTTTTGTATTCAGTACACGGCTGTAGTTGGTCGCCAAGGACAAATGGCTCCTAACTCCTCATGCAAATTCACAAGCATATGTCGGGAGGGGTGAAGGAGGAACCTTGGTTCGTCTTCACTGAAATGAGATTAAGATTCTCTACCTTTTGCCATTCCTGCACACATCTCTATGACGACTCTTATTGCATCTACTACTTTTATATCAATATTCGTATTGCTCTGCGTATCCCCGGCCGGCTGCGTTATGAGATTTGCTTGACCTGTGTTTCACCTCCCCGAGAAATGAAAAGCCCCGACATGCAATACACTCAAGCTGCTCTGTAATATTCCCCATTATTAGATTACCTTCCTCGTCATGGGTAGGTAGCTTTGCTTTGTTTTTCTTCTATAGTAGAATGGGTCATGATGAAGGATTTATTGCGACCCGAGCTGCTCGAAACAATCTTTCACGAGCCCGACAACATTCGTGTGGATAAAGGCAAACGGCAAAAGAAGTTGCGCAAAGAGAGGCAGTGTGATTTAAGAAAATGGAAAAGGAAGATGATAAATCATAAGTGTGCTATTGCGTAAAAGGTTGGGCGCTGACTCCCACATTCTTTCCTGTTTTCGAGCAACGCTGGCCAGTATCAACAGCAGCCGGTGCTTCATTGCATTTATATGGCAGAAATGTAATAATGAATAAATATTCAATCAAATAAATATTCAATCAATATAGTATTTCATGAAAACAATTTCCACATTGTAGTCATGTATTTTTGTCTGTTTTTTTAATCAGGGAACCAGCAGGAAAGAAGAAATCAGGTGAGTCATTTATCAATACTTATGATTGATTCTTTTTTTTTTTTTTTAACACTCCCTGTGACCATAGTTGCGTTGGGGCAGTGTTTCCCTCTAGTGGTGGAATAACAGCATTGATTCAAATGTTGATTTTCTTAAAAGAAAAGATCTTTCATATCTCCGTTCACTCTTAAGTTGCATCCATGTCATTCCCTTTCAGTTCTCTTCTCCGTTCATTTTCCTTTCCATCAGGGTTTGCGGAGAGAGCCACCACTATCCTAAAGCGAGGTAGTAAGACACTGACCGTCATGCTTGGTCGTGCTGTGTGTTGACCCGGCAAGTTGCTAGAGGGCTCCCCAACACATCCACCCTCTCCCCCTCCCCTCAGCCAGTAAATACGACAATATTTCAGATGATAAAAAAATGGAGTTTTCAAATCATCTTACCTTCATCGGCACCTGCAGTTGTGCGGTTGAACATCCTCGGCCTCTGTTGGAGGAAATGAGAGAATCATTGAAATGATTTATTCCATTTATTTGTGTGTTATGCCGAGGTTTAAAACACAATGTGACATTGTTTTGTGTTTGCTTTGCTTGCCGCCGCTCACTGAAGGATCTGCATTCAAATCTGAGGTGGCGTAGCCCATCGAGTTGTGTTTATCCATCCATCTGCACCTTCAGTGATCTGCTTGCAGTCTTGGTCTTTCCCATTACTATTATTTTAATCACAGTCATTTTCGAATTGAAGCCTGACTGAACTTTGCCTTCGTATTTTCCACGGTGTTGGTATTTTTATGGCGCTGGTTAATAATTTGCATAACCCTATATCGCTTTGATAACCTCTAAGCTTCGTTCTCATCGATTGGTCTTTATGGTCGGGTTCCCTCGCACTAGCTCTCCAATCACGTCCGCTACCTCGCCTGCTTTGCATTCGGGTGACTCTTCATAATCTAGTTAAGCCTCTTCTCATTTATTTGTTGGTGCTTCTGACCTTGTTGGAATTATTCTTGGCATGTCACCAAAAGTCAAATCGCTTTACTTGCATTAGTGGAAGTTTCATTACAGTTGGACAGTGTTAGTCAAAAGCACGTCAAGGTGACTATCTGAAAAGTGCACAGGTAATAAAAGTTCATGGACAGAATGCTGATATCCCATTAAGAGCCTTAATGAGATTTAATGACTAATAATTTGAGTGGAGGCTTTGCTTTATTATTGACAATTTGCCTTGGGGGAAAAAAAAATAGCAAACAGTAAATATAAGCTAGCACGCGTTGTCATTACTCTAACAGGAGACGGCAATTCAGCTGACCCGCTCCTTTTGGACCAGTTTGTGGCAGTAACAGACTACGAGAAGCAGGAAAGCTCCGAGATCAGTCTCCGGGTGGGTCAGGTGGTGGAGGTCATTGAGAAAAACGAGTCAGGTAGGTTCCCCATCATATCATGGGGTTTTTTTTTTTATCAACCTCAATAATTGATTGACTCAGTTTTATTACCTACTGGACCATTTTGAACATGAATGCCTTCGCAAGGCTGGTGGTTCGTGAGTTCAGAGGACGCCCAGGGCTGGGTTCCTGCCACCTGCCTGGAGGCCCAAGATGACCCTGATGACTTCACTATTCCAGGAGAGGAAGGTAACGGATGAACAAAGCCGCACGCTTTCGACGATTAAGATCCGATATTTCTTTCGGCGACCATTCCGATAACGTGAAAGCATCTAGGGACTGAATCCAAGCCTGGCTTTTATTTGGAAGTCGCAGATGGGTTGAGGAGTAACATTGATTCCTGTCTTGCCTCACCGTGCTGCCACGTCAGCGCCTCGGAGATTCTGGTCTTTGCCGAGGCACGTGGGGCGCCGTCGAACTTTAGGGGATCTTTTCAGCACGGGCTTTGGGCAAGGTTGAGCGCACGCATTTTCTTCTACTCTTTACCCTTCAATGTATGTGCCTATGTTGATGCATGCAACCTATGCTTGGCTTGTGCTGTAGTATGAAGGGTCTGTGCATGTGAATGACATCCTTGCTTTTAAAGAAGAACAATCATCTTTGTCATGTAGCCAGGTGGACGACGTCATGTTCTAACTTACCTTCAAATTCGGTTTCCGACGTCGTAAAACGAGGACCTTGTGTGCAGGCTGCATGGTTTCATCACCCACTTCAGACATATCTAGAGTTAAAACAAAACAAAACGAATTTTAAATGTTATTATTAATACATGCAAACGTACCTTTCAAATACGTTCGAGTGATCATACATTTATTTGCACTGGCTTCCGTCCAAAAATGCTCAACAACCCAACATTAGATGCTAATTAGTGCATGTTTTGCACCAAAATATACTTGGGCAAAGACTTTATTTTGTTCTAGCATGTTTTTCTCCTGCATGTCATTCAAATCGGCGCACTCACCTGTTGTGAATCTGTCAAACAATCGCTCGTTCAATTTCGCAACAACACGCCTTTGTCACATCATTAAGCCTTGAATATATTCATGCATTTGGGGGACGCGAATTTGCTAAATCGTGTGAACACAGGGAAAGGAGAAAAGTCACCGTTGTTTACGTACTTTTGCTAAAAGTGTGTTGAAGTATTCCTGGCTGCAGAGTGCAATTGGGGGCGTGGCTCATTGTGCGTCATTTGACTGCGCCCTTCTTTTTACTTTACTATTCTTTTTATTTTGGCTGTTTTAATGATGCTGTTTAAGGACACCACGCTTATTTTTATTTGGAGCTATTTTTCCCGAGCACAAAAGTGGACAAAAATACTGGACAGTATTTTAAATATCTCTCAAACATACTATGACAACTGCAATATTAAAAATGGCATTATATTAAAGCCGCTGAGACAAACCACAAGCAAAACAATGCTTCATTGCAGGTAAATGCATATTTTTTGATACTATGTGCACCTAATCACTCATGCCCAGTGACCATATGCATGCATTGTGTGTTTTTTGCATGTGTTTATTTCTCATTTACACTCTCCAGGCTTTACTCGTGACATTTGTCACATTTTTATATTGAGTAAATTCTTTATTATATTATATTATATTATATTATATTATATTATATTATATTATATTATATTATATTATATTATATTATATTATATTATTTATCAGTAAACTTCTTGTACAGTTGCCAAGATAAAGAAATATTTTAGTAAATGCCAAAAAGAGAAACGGCATATTTAGTAGCTACGTGTTTTGGATGCATTTGATTATACCCTGTTTGTTTTTTATTAATATTCCAAGATGGCACATTAAATAAATGCTTTATTGTTTCTTTTCCAGAGGAAAAATATTCTGTGGTTTATCCGTATTCGGCACGGGACGAAGATGAGATCGACTTGGAGAGAGGAATGATTGTGGAGGTCATTCAGAAAAATTTAGAGGGATGGTGGAAGATCAGGTAATTAATATTGTGATCTATTATTTCGACATTACACATCTCTTTACAGTGCGACCAATAATCCGTCATCCAATCAGGTACCAGGGACGCGAGGGCTGGGCCCCAGCTTCCTACTTGAAGAAGACTGACATTCAAAGCCAGAAGCAGGCAGCGGGCGGCGCCACACACGCCAGCACCAACGACCTGGACGGATTCTCCAAACAGAGCCAGCCGACCCGTGAGAACCGAGAGGGCAATCAGAAAGAAAACAGACTCTCGTTCTTTTCCGATAACAAAAGTAGGTTCATTTGAACGTTTTCCATCGTGAATTGACATTGACTGATTCTTTGTTTGACGGCAGAATTCGGTTTAAGACAGAGACCTCCTCCACGCAGGGATCTTTCTATAGTAAGACACTTGATTTACCATCCATCCTCAAATGGTGGTCTCGTGGGCTTGACACCAACACTGTTGTCATTTTCACAGCCACGTGGTACAAATCTTCCCAAGCCGCCCGGTCCTCCGCAAGTCGAGGAAGAGTTCTACACAATAGCGGACTTCCAGACCACCATCCCCGATGGGATTAGCTTCCAGGCTGGAGTAAAAGTGGAGGTAAATGAAGCACACCTGACGGAAGTGAAGTGACAAAGATTTCAAACGTCTTCTTTTCTAGGTGATTGAGAAGAACGGCAGCGGCTGGTGGTACATTCAAATAGACGAGCAAGAAGGTTGGGCCCCGGCTACGTTTATCGAAAAGTACAAGAAGACAAGTAATGCTTTGCGGCCCAATTTCCTGGCGCCGCTACCTAATGAGATGGAGAAGCTGCGACTGGAGGACAGCGCTTCTTCAAATGCCCCGGCCAAAGATGATAGCTGGTCTAAGCCTTTACCGGATGAGCCCTCCGTAGTCCCTGAATCCTGTACCAGAGTCAAGCTTAGAGACTGGAAGTCCGGTGCTACCAAGTCTGCCTTCTCCGGACCGCTGCCTCCAGCCCCCGCGGCCCCGCCTGATGACAAACCAGCTCTACCCCCGCGAAGAGAGTCCATCAATAAGAGTTTGGACTTAGAGGTGGCAGAGAAACCGGCCAGACCGGATCACGCCAAGCCTTTGCCCCCCAAACCACCAACTCCCGGAGTTATCATGCCAAAGGCGGCACCTTTCAAACAAGACAAAACCCCAGAAGCAAAGAAAGAGGACAAGAGCAAAGCGCTTCATCTTCGCAATGAAATGGGTCTGGAATGTGGTCATAAGGTCTCTGCCAAAGAAGTCAAGAAGTTTAACCTGAAGCCGGTACCCAAGCAGCCACCCAAACCCAAGGCCGAAGTTACGGAGGAGAAACCGGAGGCAGCTTCTCCGGCGGTATTCATGAAGCCCAAGCCTGTGCTCCGACCTAAACCCGTTCCAGCCGCCAAGCCGGACCAAGCAGCAGAGACCAAAGTCGACATCACCAACCTGAGAAGTAAGCTGAGGCCTTCGAAACCCGTGGACTCCGCTTCAGCGGAGGTCAACCATCACAACGATGCCCCGGCGGCGGTCCTTCCGAGCGCACCGCCCTTTCACATCGCATCTCTGAATAACGGCAAAAATTGTGACGAACAGAAATTCCCCCCTAAACACGTGAACGGCCATAGTGGCGAGAGCTCGCCACCTTCTGCAAAACCGGCAGTCCCTCCCCACAAGGAGCCCCCTCTGAGACCCCCGGGTTTAGCTCCAAGAAGACCTCCTCCTCCAAAGAAAACAACCCCTTCCAGCCCAACTGAGATCAGATCAGCATGGGCTTTGAAAGACACTCAAGATCCTCCTAAAAGTGGACCGCAACTCAACAGACCCCCGCCCCCTAAACCAAAGGGCTTTTCTCCGCCTATCCAAAGCAAAGAAAAAGAAGAATCCAAGGGGAACAAAATTACAAATCCCCCAAAGCCCCAAGTGAAGAGCGACAAGCCCGGCCCGCCCAGAGACAAGCTCCCACCTTTGCTGAAGGAGTCCAGTAAGGACGAGCTATATCTGGCCGTGGCGGACTTCGATGGCGACGACCCGTCGTCCACCTTCAAGGTGGGGACGCTCTTTGAGGTCCTGGAGAAGAACAGCAGCGGCTGGTGGTTCTGCAAGAACATAGGAGAAGATGTTGAGGGCTGGATCCCTTCAAATTACTTGAGCAAGAAACCTTGAAGCACTCAGACGCAATACTGTAGATTAAAAAAAAAAAAAAAAATCACTATCTAGCTAATATTCATTTTTAATTTATAGGTACAGTTTTTGGTTACAGGTTACAGGTAACCACGCTTTCTCTAATAGTAAAGCCTCTTCATATGCAGAAATACACCGACTTTTGTCGTAATAAAACAATGGGTCCTAAATAGTGTCAAAAGCAATAGCATAGGAGGCGGGGTGTTATACAATAATCCTATATAGTTATTATAATAAAAGATATTTTGTAATAAACGTGAAAATCAAAACATACCGGCCGCTATCTGAGAAAATGGCAGAATTGGAAATGTTTAGCAGATCATAATTGCAACAAAAAAAATGTCTGACCAATGTACAGCACAATTATTATTTTTTTGCAACAAGGCTTGACTGGTCTCAAGCGTGGTCAGTGTATCAAAAATATTTTCTATTGTAGAGAATATCTTAAATGTCTGTCACTTTTTTTTCCCATTTATTCTCATCTTTTGTTTACCGATGAAGGGACCAGCAAGAGGAAAGGAGTGAGATTAATGAGGAAGGTGGCTGATAGGTGATCTGGTTTGGATCCAATGCATTCTATGGTTATCACGAAGCAAAGTAGGAAAAATAAAAATGTGTAGACAATCCGACAAGACTTAAATATTGAGTCGCTATGTTCATTTGATACACAATGAGTGTGAGGGAAGTTAGGTGCAGAAGATAAAAGGTAAACGTATGGTTCGGTGATGTCATCACGGCAGTATTGTGGTTTGTCCTTTTTTTATTATTACATTGAATTTAAGTCAATAAACAAACTTTTTTTTCCATTCTGGTGGTTTTATTTGTTACGAGTATCACAATTTTCCTTGTTGATGCTTTTTTTAAGAGTCAAGGATGAGAATTGTGAGGAAAGACAATATTTCTCTGTAGTGTAGCTGAATTTGAGAACTTTCAAGTAATTTGGACTCATGAAGTTGTGCACTTGTTTCTTTTCAATATTTTAACTTGCAGGCTTTTATACACTGACAACTGGTGAAACGCTTCAATTTGATGATGTTTCAAGTCGCATAGAACACATCTTTTTTATGTTCCTAGATAAATGAATATCTACAGGAATAAGAGTTTTATGCAAAATGATCTGTACTTGTAATAACATAGGCAAGAAAGGACTATTTTAGATCTTTGTGATTTAGAACTTGGTACAACAGCGCTACCATCTGGTGAGATTGTATATATTATTTTAAGAAACTGTACTGCTCATAAGTAAATATTAAATGTAGCCCAGAATAAATAGATTGAATTCCTTAATTGATTGAACAGCCTCCTGTCACAGTCCAAATATTAGAAAAATCTGCATTTATTTGATATTGACAACAGTGGTTCCTCGTGATACAGTATCAATCACACTCACAAGCCTCCATACATTTGACGTTATGCAAAGTGAGGCAGAGAGGAAGACCTAAAGGTACCCAGTTACCTCAATCAGGAAATAACCTTTAATGACCAAGAGAGCGGAATTAAAATGTACCTAAATGCTGATTTAATATACAGTTGTAAGGCAAACAAAAAAGGCAGCATAAATAATATGTGGTCCCTTGAAAACTAATTGTTATTTCCCTCCTCAGTGCCAAGGAAGGCCAAGAAAAAATAAACCTCTGAGCTCTGACAAGTAATATTGCACTTTGGTTAGCATGCAGCTTAGCTACTGCAACAATTAAACACTCAAAACGTCGTGTTTTAAATCCATCAACAGTATTTCATTTTGGCTTTGTCACTTTCCATCCAGTGTGGCTGATTTCTACAGTAACACAATCACTCCCCATGTGTTAAAACGAATTATAATTAAAAAGAAAAAAAAAAAAAACTACGAAGAATATGCTTTGTTAAATTTGGTTTAAACAATAACCCATATTCCAAATATAGTAATGACAATCAGAATGATAGCATAATAAACATCCTTCATACTCTGGGTTAAAATATATATTTGAAAATATTTAAATTAAAATCTACAGTGATGAATTGAGATTAACCTGGAAGGAAAAAATAAATAAAGTCACACTTTGGCAGCTCAGACAAAACGACACAAGGCATACAAGTTTGCATACTGCCAATTGCACTGACGTCAAACGTCCCTCTTACAAAAAAATCCCTCCCCTTTTTGGGCATTAACAAAATAAAGACGACACCCTTTTATATAATAATAATAAATAAAAAAAATCACCAATATTAATTATTATTGGGATGTGGCTTTTGGTCATCAACCAACGTGACAATTTTCTGGCTAAAGAAAACCAAACAATGCGGGTGAGTTAAGACATACGTACACATGCACTTATTAACAAACATGGCGAGAGGGATTCAAAACAACGTGGTGCCCTTTAAGACACTTTTGCATGTGGCTGTTATCACAGCAGTAGCATGCGCTGCTTATGTGGTGGAGGAGTCCTGATAGGGCACAAACTTGGAGAGTTTGCCGACAGATCCTCCCGGGCTCGGGAAATCGCCCATGTCGCCGATCTTGAAGAAAGCGTCCTGCTCCAGCCTCCTGTTCTTCAGTTCCTCCTCAAGCGCCTGGAAAGAGGAACATAAGTAGCGTCCTGCCTTGATCATCTCAACCTCTCTCTGAGCTCACCAGTACGGCACTAATATTCTCCAGAAAGTCATTTCTATCTGCAGCCGTTATCAGGAAACCTACCGTCTTCCTGGGTTTCAGCTGCTCCCTCCAATCCTTCAGCTGCTGGTTATGCTGCTCATTCAACTGTTTCAGCCTCAGAGACTCATTCTCAACCAGCATGTGGCCCTTTTCATTCTGAGGCAGTCATAACATTTTGATTTTTTGGGGTAGAATTCAAAACTGAATTAAAAAGGTGCACGCGTGTCTAGATTTGGATGTACCTGCATCTGTTGCAGCTCTCGGATGTTTCCCTCGCACTCGCCAAACATCTCCCTCATTTGATTGTCGTGCTTCAGCTGCTGCTGCTGCCTCTCGGCCTTTTGACGCTTCTCCTCCTGCTGGGAAAACTTCCCGGGGCCAATGAAACAAGCTGTTAGAAGCTTCAGGAATTCCTGTGTCCTTTGTGTGACAACAATCTCCCAATCTATTCTTCATGGTTGTACCTGTTTGATCTTCTCCCTGTCCTCTGAGCTGTTGCCCGAGGACTGGATGCGCAGGCTCTTCTTGAAGATGGCCATACGGGTTTTGGCTTCGGTGCGCTGGTTCTTGGGAAGACGGCTCTTCTCCTGTTGCTGCCGAGCCTTCAGAATCTCGTTCATGCGCTGGTTGTAACGCTGCATGTGGTCCACCTCCTGGATTGGAGCAGAACATAGAAACTGACTGATACGCTGTTCGATGCTTATGTGGCGTTTCCATCCGCCTTACCTTGCCGTGTTTTTTGAGAAGTAGATGCCTCTGCAGAAAACATTGATCTTTGAGCTGCTGCTTTAACAGCTGGTGTCTCTCATGGAGGCTCCTCTCCTCCAGTTCCCAGATGGAAGATTCACGATCTTGAGAGACAAAATGATGGCAAGGTAGTCAAGACGTTGATGGAAGAAGGACACCTCACGAAAAGGTTTTCACGCATGCCACACAATTCCAACCTCGGATTAACTGCTGCTTCTTGGTGAGACATTCCCGCTCGGTATCGGCAATCTCTTTCTTGTAGTTGAGGCTGATTTGGTTGAGGGTAGAGTCCAGGTGGTTCTTCTGGTCTGCCAGGAATTGTTCCTCCTTAAGCCAGGGGGCAAAAATGAATGCCACATTAATCGAAATGTCTTACTTAGAATTCAGTAATATCACCTTGTCGGCATACCTCTTGATGTTTCGTTCCTTGATAGACATTCATTCGTTGCTTCAGTTGTTCTTTGCGCTCATTTCTTGGCAGCTTGTCGACGGAATGTTTTAACTGTGAAGCGGGGGGGGGGCACTGTGTATTTTGCTGATTTCATTTCTACATTCTCTGAAGGCGTCGCACCTACCTCCTTTTTCCTATGCTTGAGACGCTCCTGGAACTTCTGGTAATCGCGTTGTTGCTCGGCTTTAATGCGTTTGGTCTCCTCTTTGAGTTTATTTTGGTGGTCCGTCTCCATCTTCTCAATGGTCTGCTTCTGTTGCTTCTCCAGGTTCTCCATCTCCCCATCATAGAACTTCTTCTTGCTCTGTCAACAGGACACGGTGACAGTGAGTCACATATTATGATGTGTTGTTACATCCCATTAACGGCATCTCACATGCATTTCTTGGTCGAAGCGTTTGTGCGTTTGTTCTTTCTGAGTTTCCAATTTGGCCTGAAGCTGTGCCAACGCTCGCTGTTCCTCCTTCTGGAGCAAACGTAGCTCACGCAGCTCCTGACGCCTGAACACACAAACAACACAGATCCCATAAATGCAAGGTTAAAGTGTACATCTAGTCAAGTTGGTGCCAGGAGGTGTAATGCCATATTTGCACCACTAGGTGACACGAGTCATGCATCTGAAGCTTTCAAAGATATGTGGAAAAATTGATTTCATGTAATGACGATGACTGGATCAATTGTCACCTGTATGCTTCTTTTAACAAACAAGTTAAACAAGAGGTCAGGATGCCTGAATTTGCATAAAAGGGAAACAAAATGGTGCAGTCTAAAGAATATTAGTCACATTACAATGTCTTCAGAGAATGTAAAAATTGCAAAATATTTATGAAGAAAAAAAAGAAAAAAGCCTAAATCCTCCTTGGTAGTTAATTAGGATGCAGAAGCATTCCTTTTTGTTTGCATATCAGATGTGTATTCAGCTGCATACCTGAGGTATCTCATCTCCTCATCCTTCTTCTCATCGTCCCGGATGATCTTGGAGGTTGTCACGCTCACCTCGACGCCGTCAACCACAAACTTCCTGGTTCGTTTTAAAGTCTTCCGCGAGTAGTCCTGCAGGAAGGAAAGAAAGGGGGGGGGGGGTACGTTATCAAAACAAGTTGATGGGTTATTAGTAATGGACTTGCTAAAGTTAGTTGGACAAAGCTAATTCATGTCAACAATTTTGCACTCACTTTGATAATATGTGACATTTATAAACATTCAAATGAAATCATTAATGACAAGATGACTCAGGTTTTTAGTGACCGTTGCATGTACATGAAAAAAAAAACATACATGCAAATAGAAGAGTGTAGGCATGGTAACTACGCGTGCCTGTCGATAGTCTATTCACTAGATGAATAAGCGGTTCTGGAAAAAAGGAAAGAGGGAGGGATGGTGGGGGGGGAAAAAAAAAAAAGGAGACAAGACTCCACACAGTGTCAACAGGATTCCAGTCATGGTCGGTCAGAGTCCACAGAGCTCCAGAAGCAACTGGGTGACAGTGAAGCGTATAGAGACCTCCATTCAGCGAGGTCAACCGCTGGACCGTGCCCACACAAAGGCCACATTAGGCCTCCATGAATATTTTGCTCCAACCAAGGCGAGATGGAACCCAGTGAGGAAACTCTCCTTTTCATTTTTGCCATCTATGCTGGGAATTGTATTACTTTCAAATATTTGCTTGAAATAACCGAAATTCTGCGAGAGGTATGAGGATAAAATTAAGATGTTCTCGTATATGAAGGAGTTTCCCTGAAGACACTAGCAGTTCCTTCTTTGCACTCCATCATTTGAAGTGAAATATACGGCAAAGACCGACTCACCCTTGCAGATACTGAGAAGCTCTCATTCCAAGACAGGCTCTTCAGGCTCTCCGTGTCCACGCTGCCCGAGTGGGAGTACCGCGCGCTATTGATCCGTCCGTTGATATAAGGCGAGACCGTCTCGGATCGATCGCCGTTCATTTTGTTTAGGATGCCGCTCGGACCGGAAGTCGGCGCCGGTGAAGGAGCAGCTGAAATGAGTTCTGGGATCTGTGCTGGGCGATTTGGTGCGTCTGTACTCGGCTCCGGGGAAGACACCGGGTTTCTGGACTCCTCGGTACTGTCGACGCTCGCCTCGGATGCATCGGATTGGGGAAGAGACGGCATCTGTTCTGCCTCTGCAACCATCTGCAAAACGTAGTTGACTGGTAAAAATATCTTTTACGATTCAAACGGTGGAACAGGACAATATGGCTCCACCTCGGATGTGGGGGTGCTCTTCCCATCCTCGATGCCAGAGTCCGAGCTGGAAGTCTTGATGGAGACGCCGCTTTCATAGATGTCGGACTCCAGGTTGGCTTCAAACTCCACTTGGTCTTTTGGGGGCAGATTGTGTCGCGGTAAGGGCACAGGGACAGCATGCGGCTGCTCCTCTGTTGCCGAGGCTGGCTCGGCCCCCTTTTCCGCTAAAGAATGCGGTGAGGTCGGAAGGGATGCGGTGGGGCTAGAGGGGCCCGAAGAATGGTCTCCTTCCAAACTGGTCTGACTGGTCTAGCACAGCAAAGAGAAGACGCGTTTTACGATGATGTAGCGACAAAGTATTTGAAATACACGGCTTCTATTTGTGATGTCAGCAAGCATTGCTTGGGAAGAATGAAGCTCTTCCTGCTCAAAACTTGCTTTGCATCAAGTGTGATTTGTTCTATGGTGAAGACATGTACCGTATTTTCCGGACTACAAGGCGCACCGGACTATAAGGCGCACCTTCAAGGAATGGCCCATTTTAAAACTTAATCCTTATATAAGGCGCACCGGACTATAAGGCGCCCCATTAATGCATCATGTCAGACTTTTAATCCAAATCAAATCATTCTCTATTTTATCTTTTTTATTTCAACTTCAGATGCAACAAATGACTTTATAATCACAAAATAATGATCCATAGTCTTTTTGATTCATGATTCATAGTCTTCAGCAGGCCACTTATGCTTGATTTCATGACACAATGCTTCGGGCCAGTTTGAATTTAGGAATTTAGTCCATATATAAGGCGCACTGGACTATAAGGCGCACTGTCGGCTTTTGAGAAGGTTTTAGGTTTTTAGGTGCACCTTATAGTCCGGAAAATACGGTACATTCTATTTATCCAACAAAGACTGGAGTGAATAGCAAATGCAACTTGACATTGAATTGCTTTCCCACATTTCAAATTCTGAAATGATGGGCGGAACTAAACCACCAGGCATCTTTATAATCTCAGTGATAATGTACAGAGGCTCCCTCCCAAGTCCGCTATAAAAGCCGAGCTAGAACAATGTACAGCCATAAATAATTTGCTCAGCATTTTTTTTCTTTCTGTTATAGGCGCGTGTCTAAATTTAAAGTGTGGCTGGATGCCAGTGTTCCTGTTACTGTTTATCCTGAGGGTGGTGAAGTGCAAGCCCTCGTGCTCTTTGTTACTCTCTAATCTCTCGGCCGCCGTGGACACATGAATGGCCTCAGCAGAAGCGACCTTCAATCCCTTGGCAGGAAAGCAATGTTTACCAAGTCATGCTTTTCAAAGGATGGCTGGATGTGCTATTTGCTTGTTAGCATTTTTGTATCTCACTAATATTGTGTAAAAAATATTTCGAAGAATGATTACAGAAATAAATACAATGGCAGACCTCCTATTTTCAGACATGCATGGCGAATGATAAGTGACAGATTGGGCAAAGGAGCCCAGTTTGGTACCACAGTGAGCTCCATGGCGTCGTCCTCCTCCGCATCCTCTCCGTTGTCATCGATTTCCTCCATGACTTCGGCCTTAGCCTCGGCCACCAGCTCTCTCAGCGGGCGGTTGGTCGTCACCGAGTTCACAAAAGGGTGCTGGCGGCAGACAAGAAATGTCGGGCATGAGTATTGGCGAGGGAATCGTGCGTCGGACACTACGGGCCACTTTTGAACTTCAATCCGCCACTCGACAAAGCCCTACGCGCTCAACGTCGCAACACCTCAACATCGCAAACTTGGAAAAGTGTCTTTTCCAAACACTTTTCAAAGATGCCATGTATTATTCACGTGCTGGGTCGTATAATTGCAGCGGCGGACCAAAGTGGAAAATGTGGTTGAGCATTTAAGTGAGTGCACATTGGAAGACATCTGCGCGTCACAGTTGTTGTCGTCGTCGCCGCTGCTGCTGTGTACTGCACTTGCCATTTGGCTTCGGCTTTCAACTTGGCTGATTAGAAACCACAGTCAGCTATTGTCTAATGAGGCAGGAAGTGTAAATGCTGAGCGATGTCCTACTGCAGCACAGATGGCTGACATCCATCCGTCCGTCCGTCCGCCCGTCACACAATATTTTCTTATTTCAAGTCAGTGCAGCATTCAATTTGAGCAATTCAATGCCAGACAGAATGCAACAATCTAGCAAAGATAAAAAAAAGGTATCTTTTTAAATATCGAATCAATAAAAAAGGCAAAAAGTATAAGAAGTCATCTCCCATGTTTGAGTTGAAACAACAATGGGGGCGATGACCTCTTTTGTGGTTTAATGTTGCGTTCGAAGCGCAGTCACGCATGCATGACTGCTTGGTTGGTTGGTTGGGAAAAGGTTAAACATTTAGGGGAAGCAGAGCACAAGGCTGCCTGTGTTGCAATCGCTGGGACGGCGGCGCACTGTCGATGGATTCGGTTGCAAAGTAAAGGCAACTTGACTATTCAGAGTGGCCGATGAATCAAAATCGACATTTACTAAGTCTCAATACGCAACGGAAGGCAACAACAATATTCATTTAGTGAGTTTACGTCTATGTGTTGGAAAAATAAGCAAAAACCATTGCATGAAAATTATTTCAGAGATTGATTTTTTTATTATTTGACGTGTTTATTTTTACCTATAAAAACAGCTGCTGCTTAAAATTAAATTATTGATGAAGCAATGTGAAAAAAAAAACTGACGAGAATCAAAACAGATTGGTCAGAACGAGTCAGTCATGACTTGCGGGGTCATGAATTTCTATTCATAAGATCGTCTTTCATATTGTTTAATGTTCCATTTAGTCCCTTTCAGGATAAGTTTATTTTATTTTTTTAGTTATGATTAACCATTACATCACTGATTTTAATCTGACCCAAAACATGTCATACTTATACACAACTATCTGAAATAAATGTTATCTGACAACCATTCCAAGCCAAGCCAAAGCCATGATACACATCTAAAACATCCAGCGAGGCACCATAAAAGCGGGGCCGCGCCCATTTGTGCCCCCCCGCACGCACAACCCCATAGCGTGCCTGCACGGATCTCAACTTTTCATCTCCCCGTCTGGCCAGCGGTGGAGAACGAGGCGAGGCGTGATCCTGACATGTTCGCGGCGGCCGAGGCTGGGAATGTAAACAGCTGGCTTTCCCTCAGCTGCGGGATCAAGGCAGGAAACCCTGGCTCGGAATGTTAATAGACGCCGCTCTCCTGCTTGATATTACGTCGTGCTCACTTATATTTCAGCTTGAGTAGTACTCTACATCCATGGTCGTGACACATTTGGACTTAAAAAGACACAAGAGGCACGTTTCCTCAATTGTAATGCATCTTGCCTTACCCCTAGGAGCTGTGCTGCAGTCGGACGGGCCTCTGGGTTCTTATCCAAAGCTCTCCTCAGGAAATCTCTAAACTCTTGTGACCTATGGGAAAAAAAAAAAAAGTCAGAGAAGATAAACAAAGAATTGAGGAAAAATGGAGGACGTCGTAACATAGTTTGAGAAGAGCACAGTGGTGGATGTGTCATGTTGATACATTCGGAAAAGGTCTTCGCTGAGCACTTTTTTTGGTCCGAAGAGTAGAGTGGTGAGGAAACCTTAATCCATGTCTCACTCATGATTGATTGGGGGGGGGGGGCATATCAATTATACATGACATGATTTGGTTTCCTCTTTCCTCACCATTTGCTTGGTTGATCCAAGGAGGGAGGCTCTGACTTGGCGATCTTCAGCAGCACCCTCATGGGGTTGAGGTCATGGTGCGGAGGTTCGATCTGAGCAAGTTCGATCAGCGTAATTCCGAGGGACCAGATGTCGGCCTTGTAGTCGTACGGCGCGTCCTTCATGGTTTCGCACATGACCACCTCTGGGGCCATCCTGGCAGACAGACAAGAGTCGGAGTGAGTTTGGTGGAAACCTGAAGGTAATTTTGCTGGAATTGAGGAGCAGTTCAACTCACCAATACGGCGTGCCGATAAAAGAATCTCTTCTTTGGAGGGTTTTGGTGTTTTTAGCAGACACTCCAAAATCCGCTGGAAAGCGAAAATAAATGGGAGTTTATGCTTTGTTTTTCCACTTGATGACTTTTTTGGGAAGAAACCAATTCAAAGCACGACTATTTACAGGTCCTTTTTATTGCCTGTTAAATGTTACATGACGTCATGTCATGTCGAGCACAAGTTTGGCAGTTAGGACAAAAAACCTGGAAGAAGGAATTCCTCTCATGTCACATCCGAGGCAGTTGATTTTTTTTTTTTTCCATTAGCGACGTAGTAACCAGGAAGTATGTTGAAATAATTAAGTCAAAACTAACCGCCATGTTGTGTAACTAGTCCTAGGTTTATTTCTGACCCGTTTTGGGAACCAAGAATGTGACAAGCTGCAACGCGGCAGCAGGTAAAGCCGGTTTTACGACAACTATTAATAGAGCGGCGATCCGTTGGAATTGGTCTACTTCCTTTTTCAAAAATACACGCGTGTGAACTTGGATGCAAAACGATGACATGCAATTTGGATGTCTGACGCTTTGAATATCAGCGCTGCCTTGACTGACACAAACCGCTTCCACTCTTTTTTTGGGACGGTTGCGGTTTAAATGTTTGACACGCTGGCCACCGAGTCGCATCCACAACTTTGGCAGCGCAACGTGAAGAATGTCAAGCCCTCTCCAAAGGGGTCCATTAAAAAAAAAGAAAAAAACCATGAGAGGTTTTCCCACACAGAAATGCTCCCTATGGGTGTTGGTGTGCACCAATGTCAAAAGTTCTAATAATTTTTTGTTATCACATTAGAGTGATCACCTAGCTTGATGTCACCATCCAGCATGAGGAGAATGTTGCCGGCCTTCAGGTCTCTGTGGATGATCTTAATGCTGTGGAGGTAGGCTAGAGCCTCCAGCATCTGCCTGCAGACCACCTTTATCTGGGGCTCGGTCAGTCCTCGATCCAACTCTGATAAAAGGAAAAGGTGGGAACAAGAAACCAAAAAGGGAAGGAGATAGAGTCAAGTGTTGAAGTGACGCCAACTTTGCTCATTCTGATCTAAGGGAGGCTAATGGAGTGAGTGAACTCCACGAAAGAGAAGATTACAAAAGGTCATCCTGTTACTGAAGCTTCACAGGTAGTGTTGCCGGGTTGCTAATCCTGGATAAGAGAAGACGTGTTTAGTTAGCTGCACTGGGGGTACATGCAGATATGAGGAAATGGATTACACTGTGAAAACACACACGGGGGGTTTCCCACAGGAGCGGACTCCACAGTGTCTGCTGGCAGGGAGCTTTCGAGGCCAAATAAGTTGAAAGCATTGTGGACAAAAAAACATGGCATGTCTACAACTGAATGATGTTTGAAAACAAAGCGATTCCAGAGGACAAAAGGGAAGACTTACCTAGCATTGTGGCATCCACAGCTCCTCCTGGGCAGAACTCAATCATGATCTGGGGAAAGGAAGGAAATGGAAAGTGTACTTTTAGTATTATCCATCCATCCATTTTCTGTACCGCTTAGTCCCCACTGGGGTCGCGGGCGTGCTGGAGCCTATCCCAGCCGTCATCGGGCAGTAGGCGGGGGACACCCTGAACCGGTTGCCAGCCAATCGCAGGGCACACAGAGACAAACAACCATTTGCACTCGCACTCACACCTAGGGACAATTTGGAGTGTTCAATCGGCCTACCAAGCATGTTTTTGGGATGTGGGAGGAAACCGGAGTGCCCGGAGAAAACCCACGCGGGCCCGGGGAGCATGCAAACTCCACACAGGGAGGGCCGGAGGTGGAATCGAACCCGCACCCTCCTAACTGTGAGGCGGACGTGCTACCCAAGTGCGCCACCGAGCCGCCACTTTTAGTATTATTTTAGAATAATATTTCATTTGATATATTTATTTTTACAATATTTACCGTATTTTCCGCCCTATAAGGCGCACCTAAAAACCTAAAATTTTCTCAAAAACCAACAGTGCGCCTTATAGTCCGGTGCGCCTTATATATGGACCAAATTCCTAAATTTAAACTGGCCCAAAGCAAATCTGACATGATGCATTAATGGTGCGCCTTATAGTCCGGTGCGCCTTATATAAGGATAAAGTTTTAAAATGGGCCATTCATTGAAGGTGCGCCTTATAGTCCGGTGCGCCTTATAGGCCGGAAAATACGGTAATTGTATTATATTCATTGGTTGGTTTATTTTAATAATAATATTTTATTATTTTATGATGTATTGGTCACAAGTACAATAAAGAGGCAATTTAAACAAAATCAAATATGTCAGATGCTCTTGAGAGCTGGATTTGGGGCCACATATACAGCATAATAGCAGCTTCACAGTGAAGTCAAAACACAGAGGGAGAAAGGAGAGGAGGAGGAGGGGAAAAAAGAAAACAGGACACACCCTAAAAAGCTGTCTTGTTGGCCAACAGTAACCTCTAACAAGCATCTTTTGCTTCCTTTCCTGCCATTAGACTTTTTCACACACACACACACACACACACACTATCGGGACAAAAGTAGTGAAATACACTTTGTCATTTCAGGGTCATTCTAAAACAATGTTTCACCACATGAAGAGTTCTTATGCTACAAATCAATTTCAATGACTGAGCCAAGCCCACATTTTTTACAAAATAGATACAAAATAACCAAAAGGGTCTAATATCTGCGCCATGAGCTCATGACACCTCAGTATGACAAAACCGTGTGAGCGTCAACACTCTGCAAGGGGTGTGTGGTTTCAGTACGAACAAAAAGATGCACACGGACGTGAAAGGGAAGTTGATGCAATGCCATGAAGTATGCATACCTCTCTTAGTCAGTGCACGGTCATGTGACAAACAGAATGTGCTCTGTATTTCACATTCCAGCCACGTGTAACCAACCGTACGTCACCATTTAAGTTTCCTTTCTACTTTATCGGGACCTTATCCTTTGTGTTCCATCTGCTGCTTTGCTACACGTTCGAAATGTTAAAATTTCCCCGGACGAATTGAATTGACTCATTAGGTCAACGGCAGAAATTGCTCGACCGCATTTTCTGTCTCTAAACTATAAAACTGTATTTTAAAACTATAATTATGACACCTAGTAAGTGTTTGGCCACTTCCATGTTTGCCACACAGACCTCTGATTGGTTCATGACAGCCCTAATTATACGGAATTACTGGGAACGGGTTTCAGTAGCAACGCAACAGAGACCTTTAACAGCTTGAACGCTGAGTTGATGACGAGCAGTCAAGTATGTGCCCTGACTGGCCTTGCAACATTTTCACTTTGGGCCGGAACGTCACATGCCCTTCCAAATTAAATGCAACTTTAGTGTCAATAAGAATCTATGTTCAACTTAATAAACCGATTCAATTTTTTTTTTCTTCCTATTCTACTTTAAATCACAGCCAAGAGAATTCAAACCGGTGTAAACTCCGCTGACGCGGCAGTGTCCTACTCCTTGTCACAGCTCTGTGATTTTCTCACCTCACAAGGAGGGAGGGCTGTAAATGTAAAAGTTCCATCATGGAAAAGACGCAGTCGCAGCAGTCCCCTTAAATGAACACAGTGCGCTCATCTGTGTTTTCCCTAAAGTCTATCAGGCTGTGTCGGCAAAGACGAAACATACTGTCGTCAATTGAGGAACTGCAATGTCATTGGGTCTCCTAGCAACCCCAGCCTGTTTCATTGTAGTATGTAAACGGAACAAGCCCAAACACGGACCATCTTAGCCAAACATCATAAAACTGCAGCGCTTATCACGGTCTGACGTCACAGCGCACAGTAGCACTGCAATTAACGATTATTTGAGTACTCGGTTATCTGTCAATTGTTTTGTCGAGAAATGTGTTTATTCAATATATGATATTATTATATAAATGATAATATAATATAATATAATATAATATAATATAATATAATATAATATAATATAATATAATATAATGGAAGAGGGATAACACAGAGTGGTTGGTGAAAGCCAAGATGTTTGTTACACAAACCATCTCACTGAATCCAGATCTGGCTGTTTGGGAGGATTTGTGGGTGGGAATGGGGGTGGCTTAGGAATTCCAACTATGGCCAACAAAAACCATGACAACATGACAATCATGGGGGCTATGCCACTGCTGTGTTTGTGTGTGTGTGTGTGCATGCTGTGTTTTAGTGAGAAGTCATTGCAATTCACTATGTTTTTAATTAAATGAAACAGCAGCGAGGAGCTTTGCTCCATTTTTAGTTCTCAAATCATCACATTTGTATTTGAGGGGTGCAACACTATGACAACTATCTTTAGCCATTTGGCTGGCTTGCAATTCCTCAAATATTCAAGGTCACAGCACAGCGCAAGGTCATTATTTTCCTTGGCCAGAAGAACCTGGAGATTACAGAAAGGGTTGGACGATTTATACTTAAGGAAAAATAGCTCAAGAGCAGAAAACTCTGCACTGAAAAGGACATTCCTGCTAGAACATCGGGGGCAGGCTGGGGTCACCTCAGATGCATTATGAGGCCCGAGAGATTTGAACTCTTTATTAGCTTTCACTTTTAACCGACGACCAAGTCTCACAGGACAAATGTGGCTTTGATGACTAAAATATCTTAGTCGGCCACAGAGCGGCGAGAACATCCTGTCAACATGTGTGCTAGCTACGTTTTCCATTGTGCTCTGTTTGCAAAGAGGAAGGTAGCAGACAGTGTTGGTGTTGCCTACCCAGAGGTGGTTGTTGTAATAATAGGCGTCCAGCAGCTTGACAATGTAGCGGTGGTCGCATTTGGCCAGGATTTCAATCTCCACCATGTAGTCCTCCAACTCTTCCTCGCATTTGGTTTGGATCATTTTGGCTGCAGCCAGAACACCAGTCTCCTTATTGCAGGCCTGGTGGACATAAAAAAAAAAAACGACACACACTATAACCAAGGCTTCAGGACAGGTCAGAAAATCAAATATGCATTTCCTGTGACAATTGGCTTCGAACGTCTGAAAAGATCTGAAACAACAGTATGTCGCAGCGACCTGCTTCTTTACCCAGCTCGTGCAGTGTGCGTGTTAACCAAACAGACCCGCCGCCACCACCAGGGGCAACCCGAGGTGCGAGTCAACAGGACATCTCCCCCGACCACTAAACCGTCACTCGGTCAGCCGCTCTGTTAACAAGGCTCGAAAGGGTCAAGAAAAAGATGGCAGATTCTCACTCCTCTGTGAAGATCTCAGCACTCACACCCCTTTGCTAGAACGAACCCGACGACACTGATAAAGCTGCCTTTGAAATTCGGAACTCTTGAGGAACAAAAACGTCTTTGGCTTTGAATGAGTTCATTGTTCTTCTCAAATATGGATTGTCGATTGCAATTTTCTGTTTACACGGACACAGGTATAATCTGTATACAAGGCATGGAGAGGAAACGGCTAGGAAACTTCAAATTAGTATGACGTCAGTGCATGACTGTGGAATGTTTGGCTACATCGAAACAAAATGTTAGTGTCTATCCTACGAATTAAAGCACATTTAACTATTGCTAAACAAACTGGCCGAAGAGAGTGAATGTCATACTGTAGCTCTTATACTGCAAAGGGCGTGCCTCCACTTTTCAACTTGTGACAAAATGGAATTATTGTCCCTTGGTAGAACAGAACGTCAGAGTTCTCTTTATAGCTTCTTCGTACACAAAGTGAAAAAAACTCAATGTTTCACACTTTGTCACGCTTCACTCTAAATCTTGGTTAAGAGTCAGAATTCCATAAATGAGGGCAACATGCCTGCACTCAGTCTTGACAGATTTTAGCTTCAGCATGTCTTTTCACTGTAATCCCTCATAAATTGTTTTGACTGACGGTACTTAAATGACCAGGAGGAGGAAAAAAAAAAAAAAAGTCTTCTCGCTTCTTGTTTTTCCTGTTTGGAATTCTTCGACACTGGGCTCGCCCTTACCCCTCCCTCCACCTGATGACCTCACTCATTGTGACAGTCTGCCACATGGCATACATCTTTTGTCTCCTAACATCTGTCCGCTACTTTCAGCCAACAAAAGATAAATCCCATTTTACGGTTTGCTTTTAAATCCACTGCAAATTACTCAAGTTTATTTCTAGTTCCCTCAAAGAGATTCACATGCCCTCACAGTTGACAAATATTCTTGACATCCCCTGATCAAATAATGCTGACTTGTTATTTCAGAATGCATTATATGACCTGAAGGGCATCGACATGCTTCTCTTGGGTGCCCTGGTGGAAAGTTCCTGCTCCCCCCCCCGCCCCAAGCAGCACAAGAGTTTCTCTCTTACATAACCTGCCAACTACCTCAAAAGCATGAATTAAAGCATTTACAGAAGGGAACTGGGTGTGAAGCCCATTACACAGCGGTGCTTCAACTGCACACCCTAAATAAAGAAGCAACACTAGTGTTGAAAACAACACGCAAAGCAGGTTGGTTCGCTTGGCAAATAAAGGGCTGGCTGACCACATGATGAATCAAACAATTCCCAAAAGAGAGTTTATGGGATGAACAATTGTCCAATAAAAGCCAACTGGTACCATAAAACCTTCTAGCAAGGACCTCCCCTTGGTGAGAGCCTCGGGAACCCAACCAAAAAGTACCGGAAACCCAATGAAATAAGGGGGCTCCCCACAAGATCAGCCCACACCCAGCATGCAGTTTCTTATCAGTCGCCGTGGGCCCGGCTGGCTCCTGAGATTACACGCAGCACTGCTGATGACCTCACATGAGACGCATCGCACGACAGTTTGTACAATCCTAAATTGAGCATAAGCTCCAATGAACTTTCTGGATTGCTTTTCTTTTCGAAAAGAGGAAGTGTCCCTCCCTTGCACTGATGACCCACAAAGATTGTTTCTCTTTCGTTCCATCAACGGCGTGATGGAGATTGAGAGACCAAATGGTAGCCAACAAAACATCCATTTAAAAGCACGGGTACATTTTTGCCATTATGGAGGTTCGACGGGAGTCTTCCACAGACTGCTCGTGTTCAGTCTGACAGCAGCAGGGAAGCGGCACGTGGCTCATTAATTAGTGAGGGGAAACATTTGTGACTTCACTTGACACCCATTGCCTCTCTCTTGCTCATGAATACCATTTTCTTCTCTTTATGCTTCGAAAGTTTGGGAGCAGGGACACTGCTACGACTTCCCCGCTCCATTCTCCATCTGACAGCTGCAGGTGTTGGAACTGTCCTCCTCCTGTTCACTGGTGCACAGCAAACAACTGAGGCGTGTCCATATAACAAAGGACAAACACTGTAACCTTGTAGCGAGGCTGCACTCGTAACTATGACCACCTCTTTCAATTCCTGGAGTCCTTCAGGTCAACAAAAGGTGACGGAATAATTGATATGAAAGCAACAATTACGCAACATGCGTGTGCTAATGGACAGCACAAATCCACTAACAAGCTATTTGCTCAATATTGACTTCCAGTAGGGAGGGCAGTGCTCCTTCAAGCCAGACGTTTGAAGTGTCAAAGACATCTACTGTAGTCAACGACAGACAGTGGTGACTTGTACATGAGGAAGCGAGTTGGACAAACACGTCCAGATTAAACCTGAGCCAAAGTTCTGCCGCCGCCGCTGCTCATAAGAAATGGATACAAGACAAGAGTGCTTTCAATGTCCCTGCAGCTGGATTTACTCGGGATTCCAGAACAGGGATGGGGTGGGGAGGCTGACTGAATGGGTGCTTGATTTGAAAAATGTGCTCAACCTATTGGGCGGGCGTGCCACTGTTGTTTCTAGAAACATCGGCCAATCTCAAACTCGTTGGTCTTGTTTGTTTTGGAAAGATTGGGAAAAGGTACACTCTCGAAGAAGTGGATAATGGGAAGCTGTTGTGCGGATCACGATTATTATTAGTGGGTACAGGAAGGCCTTGGTGCTAATCAAAGCAAAATAGTTTTTTTCTATGAGGTAACAGGACAACAACATAAAAGTGTTATTTTGGACTCAAAAGCACTTCAATTTAAGAATTCCATGCACTCTTCTGAGTCACCTCACAAAGTGTGTCCATTTTAATTTTAGGATATCTAACCAACCAACACATTGTAGCATAATTCCCTCCATTATTTGCACCCCATCAATAAGAAATACCAATGTGGTTGCATGCCTCAAAAATGAGGGAACTCTTGTTTAAATTGTTTCTTTCCCCCCCTTCATTCTAAAATCATTCAGTCAATTATGCAATTCATTAAATAATAATGCTCCTTTGCAGAGGTATTTGCAACAGGTGTCAAACCACATCAGATTCGACCAATTACTGACCCTTTACAATGTTAAAACTGGATTAACTCAAACTAATCCAGCCCAAATCGTCAATGGTACCCCAAACAGTCGAATGAAGTATTTAAGAGTTTTTTTCCTTAAGAAAAAGTGCAAGGTTTCCAAAAGGCCAACCTAGTTGACAGTTGCAGGAGTTCCACATTACCTTGTAGACTTTTCCAAACGCGCCATCGCCCAGTTCGCCCACAATATCCCACTGGTCGTTTGGATTGCTGTCCCGGTGGACATGCTCGTATTGTTTGACCTTCTTTTTAATATCAAGATTGGGCAGACGGAGTATTTTGCTGAATCTGGCCAGCGCCATTCTTCAAGCGATGCGTTAATATTCAATTAAAAAGTTCAACGCGGATGACTAGACGCGCGTGGCAAGCGCACTGCCCATGCAAAAAAGCAAAAAAAAAAAAAGTCCCTTGTCATAAAGTAACGTAAGTCTTTAAAGCGTTATTCCATTGCGTCCATGACGACACGGCGCTATGTGGGTATCCAATTTAAAAGCCCACGCATTTTTCATTCATCTGCGTCGGCCACCTGCAGCACTTAAAAAAAACTGAAGCGATCGTTGCAGGTTTAGCGACTCTACTAGTCCCAGCCAACTTGTTGCCTGTCAACTGTCCAAAAGATCAGCCCCACCTTACGTGAAACACGCTCAAGACTCCGCCTACTGGCGTCATAAAAATAGACTTTCTTTGGAGGGACGTCGTCGTTTCGTTAAAAGCCCTGAAGGGGGCAAAAGGGACTTTATGGAACGTCATTTTCAACGAAGGCTTTTAAAATTTATGCACAGTCACTTGCTTTATTTCATTTAATAAAGACGATGGAGGAGTGTTGTGTAAAACAAATGATGAATTGTTGCAGGCCAGCGCAATTCTGTTTGCAGTACTTTAGTGACCTCTAGTGGCAGATTTGGATCATAACCTCGAGTCAATTGCATGCATGCATTCATTCATTCATTTGAGATTACTTATCCAGGTAAAGGAATTGGGAACAGATTTTCTTTTGCAATTTTCTACTCTAGGAATGTTCCATGATTCTCTATAATGTGCAAACTTGTGTAAAGTTCATTTAGAAAGTCTCATAACAACTACCCAGAATTGGAAATGTGAATACCACATCCAAAGTTGGAAATTCAAGTTCTCAAAAGCAATTTCAGAATGAGGTACAGTGAACACCTCATTTGCATTTTCTCCTTGGAATGAACGCAAAGGTCAGCCAATGAGTTAATTGCGAGACGAAGAGTTCTCGACAGGTTGAACAGGCCAATCGGGTGAAGGCTCTCTGCTCATTAATTAGTGAGCCGCATGGGTGTCATTGTTTCAACCGATTTTATTAAATGTGGTTTCATCCATTCATTCTCCTTAGGCACGGACAAATGGCATGCAGGAGAAAAGGTAGAAAGCATTTAGTTTAGGACAACAAAGACATCATGGAGCCAATTTCTGGACATGTTTAAATCTGTTGACCCATATGTGCCTTTACTACTAAAGCCTATAATGGTCCATAGCAATATTTCCCAGAGAGGAGGACATCAGCACAAAAATGAAAGGAAGATCAGACATCTTGGAAATCTTGAATATTTGTCATCATAATCCCTGTTTAATGAGCCATGAGACAAACAGCAGCCACTCTGCTTCCTGTTTCATGTTCCACTGAACTTCCTAATTCTCTCGACTTGTTTTGAAATACAAGCCGAGCGTGTGTAGTCCCCAGATGCATATGGCGGGCACTGGATGACAAATATTATTCTCACCCAACATGATCCTTGAGAAAGCCGTCAACACATTTTGTTTTGCGGCTGTGGCAAAGCAAGCAGCAGGTGGGTTGCCGTTGGCTTGTGTCACTAGTGGTTAACACCTCTCATTATTTCTCATGCTTGCTCTGCTCGGCAGCTGAGACACAGATGAGTCATCACCATCAGGGTGAGGTGACAAAAGTATTGGGCCATTACGAATGAATACAAGGGGATGTGAAAATGTGTTACAGTCTAAAAAAAAATAATGAAATTAATACAATATATTAATTGCATTGCTAAATTACATCAAATGCAAAAAATAATAATTGTAGGAGTTACAGAAGCTTTTGGGTTATCATAGCCAAGGTGATCCACTCATATGCTTTACTGCAGCTTTAATGAAATATTAATGACTGAAATGAGACGTAAGAAAGATCCCACATGACTAATCAATGCAAAATGTGGGTTTATGTTGTATCCTTTCTCTATCAGTAGAGGGAGCCACTCTCACATCTTTTTCATACTGAGTCCGTCTGCAAGCACTCGGCGTGTGCTGATACTGTGCAACAAAGTCCTCCCTATTTACACTTCCTTAACTTCCTGGGAGACAGATTCGGTTTCAAAACAGGACCAGCCTGCTGAGGCAGCTGAGTTGGCTCACTTTTTCTGTGTCCAGGTGAGAGAAACCGCGTCCTTGTCCATGTCAGCTTTAATAGTGTCTCACTTCCAAATGGAGAGACTGGCCTGGTGTTAAACGGTCAGCATATTTATTGTGTGCAGGAGGGCCGATTGACCCGCTTTAAAATTTCTCATTGAGTGTTTTGGAAGGACTCTGACAACGATGAAGTTGGCAAGAAAAAGAATATCTATCATCCTATTTTTTTTAATCACTGTTGTCGACCTTCAACGGTACATTTAAGTTCAGTTGTTTTTAACTTTTAAATACACTAAATTCGCATTTAATCTATGAGGGCAGATATATAGGAACAATTATCACTTTGCATAATTGCATAATTGCATAATTAGACCAATGCAATTAACATGAGGATAAGATGCAGCTGCAGAATGCAGAATCGGTTGCTTAAGCAATTGTCACAAATGCCCCACGAGCTATTAAAGGTGTCAGTTGCGCAAAATGCAGTCAATTGAAGGGTGACAAGCCATTATCAGTTTCATTCTCTGTGGGTGCATGAGTAACGTGCTCGTCAGCCAGCGTCACAGCTCCACGGACGTGTGCGCGCCACCCCAGACGCGTGGCCACGGTGGTGAGAAGCATATACCGCACAGGCGGCAACATGGAGATCAGGCGCTCTTTTTAGGAATAAAAAACACTCCTCCGGAAAACACAACCTTTTTGTTCTGTGTCTATTTTATTTTTATTTTATTTTTTTATGGCGAGCTCCGGATAAGTGAGGCTTTCAGAGCAGCACTGTTGCTCTCTTGCAAGCCAGGCAGATGCTCATAAGCTCCGCGAGCAGAGAGGTACGTGTTCCGCACTTGTCCCGCGTGGAGGACTTTCTATTCAGTGCATGCTTCACCCTTCTTCGTCACCATCATCATTTCTGCGCAAGGGTGTCCTCTGTGCGGATGCGGCTCCACGCACCGGTTTTGGGAGGATATTGTCACATCTTGTCTGTGAGTTACATTGCATGAAAAAAAAAAAAGATTCAGCCACCACACGTGGATGCATGCATGACACTTTATTCATGCCATTCAACAACTGCAGTTCGAGGAGACAATCGAGCACCACTCCAGCTAGAATATCAACCATTCATTCATTTGTGCGTCCAGTGGTTGGAGGCCACTGCAGACCTGATCTCCATAAGTACAGTTCTTGATGTGTTGGCCAGGTGTCCACTGTTTAAAAATAAAAACTACTATTGAAAGCTATATTATTGTGTTTTCGGGTTCCAATAATTTGCCACCTGTACTGTCTGTACTGACTCTAGAAATGTCTTTTTTTTTTTAGTTAGGGGGTGAAAAAAAAACAAGTTGGACCTATAACTAGGAAGTGTGCACCTTGAGCAGTTGCATTTTTTACAAACCAGTTAGGCAGGGTGTGAAAGAAAGAAAACACCAGTTGTCCTCTGGCACTCAAAAAAACACTTAAATACTAACACTTGTGCGACACGTTTTCTTGTACATTGTCACAATTGAAGAAGTGCTCAATGCTGAGACACTTTGTTTTATGCATGAGACGCCCTTCTTCTTGCTCGCTATTTGCCTGCTACTTAAGCGCCGCCTCCAGCCCCCCCCTCCTTCCCTTCCACTCACCATGTTACGTTTGCCTTCTCCCCACACAGGTTAGACAGTCACCAGAGACGTCAACCCATCTCCTTCCAAAGACCTCGCTCGACCTCCAGACATCAGTGAAGACGGGACAGCAATTCTCAAAAAGGCTGTGAATGCCTTTGTAGGACTTGGACCACCTGTGCTCCCCCCTGCCCATAGAGATGCAGGGTTGCATGCGTGTGTGCCAAGGTTGAGAAGAGTTGCTAACCAGGCTATGAGAGCATCCCGCTCTTGGATGCGGAGTTAAGTGACAGGAGCTGAAGCGGAGGCTGACTGAGGAGTCGCCATGGGGCTTGGACAGTCCAGCAAGTCTCCCATCACGGGTGAGACCGACGAGGGTGAGTTTTACCTTTGAAGAGTCCGAAAACCTCTTCATGTACTTTTGTGGCTGAAATCGTGTTGCTGTGCTGTGATCCTCAAGAGACTGGACTGAACTGGACTTTGATGTAGAAGGTATTTCATCTTATATATAAAAAAGGCTTAAGGGCTTTTTGCAGCAGAAAAAAATGAAACTAGTTAAAGGTGAAAGGTTTTCAAGAAGAAAGAAAAAGTCTGGTTGATTAGGATTCCATTTCATCATGTGATTTAAAGATTTAAAAAAAAAAGAATTCAATGACACCATATGGCGACAGCTCTGTGCAGCATGACCTATTCATGCATAGAGAGTGACGAGGAGCAACAGTTTTCACATTCATATTTCAAGGAGGCAGCACGTGCAAGAATGGTTGGCACATCTGCTTCCATTTGCATATTCTCCCCTGCTTGCATGGTTTTCCCATTTCAGAAACATGTCTGCGTAATTCAAGACTTGAAATTATCCATAGATGTGAATATGAATGTAAAAAAAAAAAGATCCGTGTACAGCGAGTGAGAAGGTTGTCCAGCATCAGACAGGAAGATAAAATCTCATATATTCTAGTTTGGATTGGAAATATATTTTTTGTGCTACTAGTCCTGAAACTTTTCTGACTTCCATGCCGACAGCACTGTGGCCTACCACTGGACAAAGAACTGGCATTTGTGGGAGAAAGTCTGCAGTCTTACTATTTGCAAACAGTTTGAAGGTGTCACCCGTTTCTGTGTGAAGATGCTTGAATTTATTGATCCAAGTGTTTGGCAGCATCCCGCCGACTATAACTTGAGTCAGTGTGACATGTTGATTAAATCAGAAATGCACTTCTAAATGATAGATTTGACATGCTCACGGCCCTTATTAACTACAGGGATGGTCTTCCGGAGAGCTGCATAAGATTTGCATTCATTTGTTTTCTTTGTCACTTGAATGTGCACACACAATTTGCCCTTGTCAAATGACTGCATCACACCCACTAACATTACACCCTTTTCACTGGAAGCAAACTTTCCCAACGAAATCATTCATCAACGATGGTGAACCTCACTGCGGATGAGTCATCCGGCTTACCATTCGGTAAAACGGCACTCCTAACCAAATCTTTACCGTGGATCTTTTGAGGAAGTTTCTTGGGCAGTATTTTTTTTAACTTGTTCAACTCCACCGATGGGATTTTATTTCCATGACCTCATTACCAAATTATAGCGAAGGATCCATTTGCAAGCATGTTAGGGTTAGATACAAAATGATAAACAAGTCCCTAATCAATCCTTGGAGGTTCACTAAACTTTAATTTCTGGAGGCATGCTGAGGGCTTGCAGTATGTTGTGTGCAATCACGCATGACACCGGGCCATCAAGTTTGATTTGTTTTGAAACATACTGTTCTCCTGAAATGTTTGGTCAAATGCCAATTTCAAAGTTTCCCACATATCCCGATAACAATGTTATGTGAAGACAAAAGTCAAGTTCAAATTAAAATGTTCGCTTTTCATGCAAAAAGGACCCGTTTTCTTTTTCTGAACACATCTTGTGAAGACACTATTATGGTTACAGATAAGGGAAGGTTTTCCTGGCTTGCGTCAGATGGGGCAGACTGAAATAGGTGTTGCGCAGCTAACACTTAGCCCACATTAATTGATCCAAAATGAGGCATGCATGTGACACTGAACCCTGCCAGGACATGTCGTTGATCTCCTTTGGGGAGGAAATGTGTATCCCCTAGGCGCTACATATATTTTCCACCTTGGGTAACTAGGCGACTGTGCTTAAAACGTTTGTTTACTGCTGATGGTGCTTTATTCACCTCGCTTTTGCCACATAGGCCTGAGGGCTTTGTTGCCGAGGTCGGAGTAACGGAGACGTGAGGCCTGATCTTCACGTGTGGCTCCGTAACTGCTTTATGGGGTTCGAATCCAAATAGAATCAACCTAATCCAGGTCCTTCAACAAAAGCTATTCCGATTTTCAGAAGTTTATTTATTTATTTATTTATTTATTTATTTATTTATTTATTTATTACCGTAATTTTCGGACTATAAGTCGCGTTTGTTTTCATAGTTTGGGTGGGGGGGCGACTTATACTCAGGAGCGACTTATATACATATATATGTTTTTTTTGGGCATTTTATGGCTGGTGCGATTTATAGTCCGAAAATTACGGTAATGCTCTGAATAATTTGCAGATTGGAATTATATAGAAGTGACCAGTATCCTTTAGAATGGTTATAAATCAATAAATATTCACCATTGTACTTTACTGCTGGACCTTTTGTACAGTATAAAATTCTAAGCTCGACCAGCATACAAACGCTCTTTCCCACTGTTTAGTGTGACTGATGACATTTTATAGTGGGGATTACACTCACGAAAAAGGAAAAAAAATCATTTTGATGGGTCCCAACCAAAAGTCCTTTAGAGAGATGACATCAATTCAATATGTCAGTCAAACGCAAGGTGACAAGCAAATGAGCTCCTCATTTTGACGACTTCCACACTCCATGTACGGCTGTCAACGTGTCAATTACACTCCTGTTTGGATTGCACTAATTACACGCTCTGTTGCTCATGTTTCCATCATTTAACATAGCGTATTAAAGCCGGAACAATACGAAAGTGCCTCCGTACCTCCACTTGCAAGCAGCTGTCTCTCGGAAAAAGCCATCAAGCAAAGAATCTTCGAGTAGCTCAGTGGGGAGATGAGAATGTTTATGCATGCCGTGTGTCTGTATTTGGCGTGAACAGAATGAGGTATGTGTGCACCATCTTAGAAATATGAATTGTAAATCAAGCCTCTATGGGAGTAAATTGAGTACGCAAAAATTAGGACGAGAAGCAAAAAAGAAAGTGTTACGTGGCAAACTAATCCAAAGTGTCAAATCCAAAGCGTGTGTACTTTTCTTTGTGTAAATATGGAGAGATGATGCTCAGATGAGTACGTCAAATGTCCAGCAGCTGTCTAGTTCTTAGAGCAAGTGCAGAGAGGGGAAAATCTCCTTCCCTTTGTTGTCATGGTAACCAGAAACAAACAGCCCACCCTGTTTCAAATGGCAGTGCTGGTTAATGGATGAGAGGGATGTGTGTGTGCCTGCGTGTGTGAAAGAGTAGCTTCAATTAAAAACAAAAAAAGGAAAGCACTAATAAGTGAAAATAATAATAAAAGATTCTCCTTTTTTCCCACAGTCAATTTTGACCACTTCCAGATCCTCAGAGCAATAGGAAAAGGAAGCTTTGGCAAGGTGAGCTTCTATCTTCTTAGTAAAGTTACATTTTAATATTCGTAACTGGCAAATAAATGTAATAAGAAGTTAACTATTGTGGAGGGGAAAAAAAATCATGGCAAGAATAAAAATCTTTTACAATTTCTGTATTGAGCCATTGGTGAGAGTTCCATCCTAAACAATATCAGCACCCATCCAGCGTCATTTACAGTCTTGGGATTTGTTTGAGCTGTATTGTGCAGGGTAATAATTCACATCAGCTTTTTTTGGGGGGGGGGCATGCACAATGACTTCTAACAATGTGGCCGACTGTACAGCATCAACATTCTGTCTGACGGCAGATAAGCAGTCTAATCACGGTACATGGCAAGCTGCTCAATGGGGGGAGTGATGTGATCAGGCTCTGGCTGATTAACTGCACCAGCTGCTCCACACAAGACTCCCTTAGATAACAGATAACGGTAATCACTAGCTTATTGATGCTTGTAGCACTGACGCACGTCTCTGGAGCGGCTATAGTCTTACTGTCAAAAGGAGGGAAGCACCCCGATGTCATTTATTTAATGGAGAGCCAATCCGGATCCAGGTTCTTACGGGGTGCTGCTGTTGCTGCCCTCCTCCACTGCACTGCGAAAAGTCCTCTGGAAATTTGAAGAAAAAATATGTTAAACTGAGAAAAATACCGTAATTTTAAGTCGTGTTTTTTTTCAAAGTTCGGGTGGGGGGGCAACTTATACTCAGGAGCGACTTATATACATATATATGTTTTTTTTTTTCACTTTTTTGGGCATTTTATGGCTGGTGCGACTTATACTCCGGTGCGACTTATAGTCCGAAAATTACGGTACTACTTAAAATAGGCAGAAAAAAAATTAAATTGAGAAACATAATACTTAAAATAGGCAGAAAAAATAATACTTAAAATAAGCAAAATTATCTGACGACAAACAAGAACGTTTTACTTGCAAGATTTTGAAAATAAGAAAAAAATAATAAGAAAATATTACTAGGCCCATATCTACAGCAGTCCTGAAATTAGTCTTTTAAAAATTCCAGACCTCAAAACATAAGCAATCCAATACATTTGTTCAAATAGATAACAATTCCATCATTGTCAGTGGTTTGCATTGAAATAATTCTGCTCCTCCCAGGTCTGCATCGTGCAGAAGAAAGACACCAAGAAGATGTACGCTATGAAATACATGAACAAGTTAAAATGTGTGGAGCGGAATGAAGTGAGGAACGTCCTGAAAGAGCTGCAGATCATGCAGAACCTGGAGCATCCTTTTCTGGTCAACATCTGGTAAATCTCCCTTACTCGTCTTTTTATTGTTCTCTTAACGCGTCTTTACTCAGTCTATTAAATTTCATACGGGTGAAAGAGATATTACAGTGGGACGAAATCGCCTTGTGTGAGAACCTCTGAAATACTCTGTCATTGATTTCCACTTCCACAGCCTCCCCTCATGACCACAAAAGCCATTTAAATTCCTCCCTATGGCATTGTCATCGCGACACTGTCCATCAGCGCGTTGAAATACACTCAAAAGGCAAAATGACCCATTAAAATGATGTTCGTTCAGTCCGTGGTGAGTCATGAACACCCACAATCCTTCATGCGCATCACCCCATCCCTTTGAAGTAGCTAAAAGGGGGGAGAAAAAAAAAAAGGAGTTTGCTTGCTCCTCTCAAGCTTCATTTTTTTTTTTCCAACCCATTTACCTCACTGCCTTTGGGGAATTTAAGGACGCAGCCTCAGCCTTCGGATTGCGAATCATCAACGTGAGTCACGGGGCTCCTTTCGAGCAACTCGGCGATCAGCGTATTGAGCATCGAGAAGGACATCTCGGAGATGCTTCACGTGTGCGCTTTGTTAGGTTACTGTCTGAAAGGCTTCATTTATTTTTGATAAGAGAGAATGGGAGGAAAGAAAAACTGGCATGGCTGAATGAAAACGAACAAGCTCTTCCAGTCCCTTGCAGTTAATTGCTCTCACTTTGTTTTTGATTTATTCACTGTTTTGGATCGCCCTAATGTTACGCCATATCTTTCAACAACACTGACAGAAAGTCTGCTCGGAGAGAAACAATCTCGGCCATAAACAAGTCAAGATGGAGGGATAGCGAAAAAAGAGGATGGGATACAGGAAATTAAGGACAGCTGAGCTCGGAGGAGGCTCCAGACACGGGCAATGTTCTGACTTATGGGGCAAACAATGACAGCGCATGTTTTCCGGCATGCTGCGTTGGAAGAGTCTGAAAGTGAATGCTTTTGGCAGTGGAAATTCCCCCCCTGGGAGGGGAGAGGTGCTTCCCTCTGGAGATGTGCTTGGGTCAGCAGCTCTCGCCCGCCCGCCCGCCCGCCCGCCCACTCGCTGGCTTGTGTTGAGCTGGCACATGTTTGTCCTGCGTTCAAGGTTAAAGACTGAGAGATTACCTGCAGGCAAATGAAACGCACCGACCAGCTAGATGTAGATAAACCGATTTTTTTCTTCTCCTTTTTTGGACTATGGAAACAAAAGAGAATCATTTTTTAATCAAGCCTGTATGACTTATTGTTATTGTTGCTTTTTCAGGCCAAAGTGGGAAAAGTCATTGTCCTAAAGCGAAAACAAAATGAAATAAAAGGGAGGAGAATTGGATTAATTTTGATTAATTTGCCCGCCCGATGTCGATTTTTTGGAGGCCAGTGTTGATGTTTATTTTTGGCAGGAAAAAAACTATTACAAATCTATCCGCTGATTACATTTTATAAACATACAACATACGTCTTGTAGGGCTGACCCCGCTCACAACTACATGCTACCGTAAAAAAAAAAAAAAAAAAGTCATAGCATAACTGCTACAGGACTCAACTGTACAAAGAAAAGTAAAAGCCTAAATTGCTTCGGGGGGGTTGTACCAGCAAGCCTTCAACATCTATGTTTTATCTTCTATTCATGCTCCTATCCTGCAGAAAGTACCAACTGTATTTTCTTATCAAAGCAATGCCTTGAAAGCAATGACGACAAAAGAAATTCCTGTAGGAATCAACATTGCGTAATTCATAAATAGAATTCCAAATCTTGGAGAGAATATGTAAATTCATCTAAGTCTGAGTTTGAAAGTTGGACTGTAACACCCTCCAAGTTTCCTCCATAATCAAATGGATTTTTTTTTTCAAAGAATTGACAGTAATGTTGTACAGAATGTCTATTAAATACAAAAGAGAGGAAAGGAGTTCCGTGTAAGGACATTATCCTGTAAGCTGCTGCGAGACTTCCATTATCCAAGTGGCCTGCGGTGCCTCTGCTTCTCTTAAAAGCTCCATGCAGGATGCGCTCCCTCAGGATTGGCTGGCTGGAGGCCACAAAGCGGTCACATTCAAACACATGTGAGACGAGAGGCACAACCAGACAGACAGAAAAACACAGACGGCTAGAAGGAGGACAATGTTCCAAAGCTGCCTCGGTACCGGGAAGACGTCCAGAAGCTCTTGTCCCCATTCTTCTGTTGCTCTGTGAGCAAAACAAAAAAACTGCTAATGGAAATTCAAAAACATGAAGGACTTTTTTTTTTTTTTTTAAATCATCGTATTTTAGAAAGAAGAGTATGGAGTGGAAAAAAAACAGCCAACCACTCCGCATAACGACCCGGAGCCCAGATTCCAAACCAGAACTGACATCATTCCCGGTAGTGAAAGGGAAAGTACCAAATATTTGACACAAATAAATAGGTGTTCAAAGGAGACCATTAGTCTGTCAATCAATCGAGTAGCTGTGTCTCCTAAATGCATGTGACAGCTCTGCCTCATTATAACCTTGACTAACTGGGTTAAAAGATATTTACGCTCCACTCATCAATGTCTGTGAAGGAGAGATGGAAAGTATGAGAGAGATAATGAGACGATTGAAATGATTAATGTGCTGGAACATTGTTAGCAGGCTCACACTGCTGACTACAACCTCAGCATTTTTTTATTTTATTTTTTATCAAAGACTTGCATATTCATTTTTTCCCGTTCATCTGTAGATGAGTGACAATCAAAATGTTTTTGGGTGAAACTTGAAAGTGGAATTCAAAGAGAATGGAGCTTTGTAATCATGTTTTGGTATTTGGGTGGTTCTCTGCAAGCGTGCTACCATTGCGTGGTCAAAACACTGACTCACTTCGTGTCGTCATTTTCTTCCGCATTCAAATGCTTTGGTGTGAGCTGTACAAGGGAAAAAGTGCTAAGGCAATGTATGTATCCTCTTTCCAACCTTGGCAGATTTTCTTCCTGCCCTGTGAAGCCAATCAGCATTATCCGAGCCCCTAACAAACAATTTGGAGTCAGCTCGATAAATGCAGTAGAATCACCTTTCCATCCCTGTGTGTTAAGCCACAACAATAACATTGTCCAAGTGTGTGGTTATGTCAAAACCAGGCTGAATGTTGGAAAAGAGCAGTTTGGCATCACATCAGCGAGAAGCTTGAATAGTAATCATTGCAACGGCAAAGTAGTCAGCCGCATGCTGATTTGGACTTCCCTCCTCAGATGTTGCCTTTCACGCAAAGTGCGATTGACACGAATACAGAAGATACCATGAATTTGCCATCTACAAGAAAATATGGTCTAAAAAGAAATTCATGGGACATCACAGTTGGCGGGATTTGCTTTGGCGGGCCATATTAAATGACTTGGCGGGCCGGATCTGGCCCCCGGGTCTTAAGTTTGACACCTATCAAAATCATACATCTATATTTTGGAATGTCATTCCACACTGCTGATTATCTTTGTGACTGTTCATCTTCCACTATTGCAGGTATTCCTTCCAGGATGAGGAGGACATGTTCATGGTGGTCGATTTGCTCCTGGGAGGAGACCTGCGCTATCATCTGCAGCAGAACGTTCATTTCTCCGAGAGCACGGTCAAGCTGTACATCTGCGAATTGGCTTTGGCTCTGGGGTACCTGCGCTCCAAGCACATTATACACAGGTTTGATTTTTCCTCAATTGCTGACTGGTCAGTACAATTCCAAATTGGAATACAATTGAATGTTCAAATGTTACTCAAAGCATCGCCTGCACGTAGTTAATCCACGTTTAATGACGCTGAAAATGTCACCCTATACTGGAAGGAGGAAAATGTATTCAAATGTGAGGTCATCACAGGTTCAACTGCATTTCCCTCGTGTCCGTCCACATGTATTTTATTCAGCCATAAAAAGACTGCTTAGTCAATGTGCAGAAAGGTTCAAATAGCTTGACGCAAAGGTCCCACCCGACACAAGCGTTATCCCTTGGCTGCAGACTGTGGCTACTATAAAATGTGCGAGATAAAGACTTATTTAATTTCTAAACTGCAGGTTAAGTGCTTTTTAAGCGGAGCGAGCCACATGGCGGCTGCTGCCAAACTCTGGGAAAAAAGTCCTCAAATCCTCAACTGAGACTACTCACAGGACGATTAATCCTTCCTTTTAAAGTGATTTAATCCGGCAACTAGGCTTTCTCTATTTGTGTTGTCGAATATACGGCTTAAGCCGAGGTACAATTGTATTGTCTAATAGGCTACATTTGACCAGTTTGTGAATTTTGCGACTCATCAAGTGTTTATTCCGTGATGCTGTCAGCCTCCATTTTGGAAACGGGGTTTCCAAAGCGTACAATGGAGCTCAATTGCATCATCCTCCCTGACATTTACGTCCATTCAACACAACTCAGTGTCGGCACACAATGGACCTGTGAGCACCTGCGTATATTTTTAGCATGAAAAGCCTCAATCAAACATGTTCGTTCCAGCGTTGGAGGAATAATGTCCGCTAGTCAAGAAAAAGCGATCCCGTTCTTTTATCATGATAACAGGAAACATCGCAGTAGTGGAGAATAGGAATAGACGAGGCCAACTAATGAGTCGCAAAATCGCGTGACCTCATCCGTTTTTCGTAAACATGAGTCAGAGTGAGAAGAGAAATAAAACGGGACGGTAGAATTATGTTGCAAATTCCGTTCGGTCCATTGAGTGAAATTTAAATGCAACTCTACGTCAAAGTGATCATTTCTATTTTAGTAGCGGCCTGGCCAGCTGATGCGGAGCTAGAATCAACATCACTTCAATCTGCATTCATTAGTTTTAAATGAGATGAGACGTTCATCTCATTTCTATGGAAATTGAGTGAAGAATTTCACACAGATGTGACCGCTAAGATTTGCTACTTAGTAGGCATGTTCCATCCCATTTCTTTGCACCACCGATACCAATACAGAAGTACTCAACGATACCGGTACCACCGCTAGCCATTTCGAGCGCATTCATTTTACATTTGGGTAAAGACGAAAAAAGACCGAGGGGGAATTATACGCTCATGTTTCATAAATACAGATGAAGGTGCAAGATGGTGCTAGCTCCTTGAATGTTGTGCTTCAAAATAAAAAAGATCATCGAATGTCTACCAGACATTGCTGAAAACCATCTTGTCTTGTCTGCAACAAAAAGATGCAGATAAGGCAGAAGATGGACGGCTCTGAGTTACTCGTGGTAGGACTGACAGGTTGTGTACTTAAGATGTGTGTTTTAACCTTCGTTTTATTTTTGTGCCTTCTCCAAACTTGTCAACCCTGACATCACCCAGCAGCCGCACTCAGCTCTCCTTAATGAATAAGGAATGAACCTCTCATACACGGGCAGACACACAGTGTGCCCCCATGTGAGAAAACACTCACATGTACGTGCATCGGCGTCGTTCTCACACGTGCCAGTGCTCCTTTGCCCAAAAGAAGAAACGGGCGAGCGTGACGTATGCTTGCGTGAGCCAGGCATCTCCCAGGCTTGGTCCTCGTAGGCCAGCTCCGGTATCAACTCAGGATCTTATGACCCGCGTACAGGTTTTCAGTTACCCCTCTGCCTCTGATAGCAGGCTGTAATGAGGCCATTAGATCCCGCTAATAGCTTGTAGAACCCGTCAAGCGAGAGAAAAGAATGCGCGGATCAGTTTGCGCCAAGCAAACCGCACACGTCTTCTGACTTTACTCAAAATGTTTGAACATCCTCTTTATTGCATTTTACCATCAATTTGAATGCTTGTCTGTGCCGAGCCATTTCCGACGACACTATTTATACTCGCTTGATTTGGTCAATATTCCAATAAATTTATAATTTATTAAATAATATTATTATAATAAATAATAATTTATTAAAAGCCTAATGCCTCCTAGTATTTTAAGATTAGCGGTGCCGTCATGCTTTTATTGCTGTCTTAATTTGCGGGAATGCTAAAAAAAAAAGATTGTCCTGCATGAGTTTGAAAAAAAAATCCTATTGTAGGTGCAGAGGTTTCTTGGGTATGTAATGTCAGCTTCGATGAAAACTAATGATATATCATCCCATCATTCGTGATAAAGTGACTGACTGAAGTTGACAGTTTCAGACAGCTATGGACTCATCTATGTAATATATTGAATTTAGGGCTTCATATCTAATTCCCTTTTTTCTCATCCCATCAGCATTATTTGGGTCCTTCCTTGACAATGTCATCCCGGCCTCTGGATCTCCCCCCCCCCATCCTATCTGAGTCAGACCCACTGTCTCTCTCTGTCACTTCCGACCCAGCAGGCTCTGAGGCAAATGTCAGCTAATTAAGTCTTACATGAGCGACCTTTCTCACCCTCCCACCTGTGCGCACGCACCGCTTGATCTGCCAGGGCATCGGCGAGCTCGGCACGGCGCTCCTAACGTCAGCCACACGGGGCACAGGCACAAAGCCCGGCTCAACGCGGCCTTTCATATGCTAAATACTGTCAGCTTCCTGCGGGGCAGCTGACTGTGATGAGGGAAAACATAATGAGGTGGCTTCCATTAAAGGGATCTTTACATTCTGAAGAGTATCTCAATGTTACCATCCCTACTAATATAAACACTGATGTGCTGGCTATAAAGTCAGGGCTTGATAAATAATGCCAAGTTTTTGAATATTTGGACAAGCCACCTGATTTTAAGCCATCATAATGAAAAAACAAAGCTAATGCTGCTGTTGTCTTTCTCCCTTCAGAGACATCAAGCCTGACAACATACTACTGGATGAACATGGTGAGCTCCTTTATTTATATAGAGAGAGAGAGAGAATATTGAAATGGAATAAACCTCCCGACAGTTGTCGTGGTAATCCTGCTACGCAACGAGATAATCTGCTAAACCATTGTTCAGACATCCAGGTTGTTACAGGTTTCTGTTGTGACAATGCAGCACAAACTCCCCTGTGAAATTCCGTCAAAGCTTGAAAACAAAAGATGTGAGGCAAGAAAGATGAAACGTGGGAGTGAGACAGAGGCATCATTAAATATGAACAATCAAGCTTACTTTGACTTGGTATTTCCGTTTTTCTCCATCAACCGGATAGTACATGACATTAAATCTCTTGCTTGAACAGGTCACGTCCATCTCACTGACTTCAACATTGCAGCCATTGTGAAAGATGACCTCAAGGCAACATCCATTGCAGGGACCAAACCGTACATGGGTAAGAAAAGAGCCACATACAGTTAAAGCCTTGGGTTTATGTTCCAGATGGTTTTAGAGAAGCCACATGAATAAATTCAAAGAAATGTTCAAGCAGTCATTGATGGGCTACCACCACAGTGCCTGCTTTCTCTGAATACTCCATATTTTATATCACGTTGCAGCTCCGGAGTTATTTCACAACTTTGAAGGCTCCCATCCTGGTTACTCCTTCTCAGTGGATTGGTGGTCATTGGGCATCACAGCTTACGAGCTGCTCAGAGGGCAGGTAACAACAAAAAAAAAAAAAAAGCCGTCGTTATCGCAAGCATCATCTCGGCTTGGCTCCGCACCGACAATAAATACGGAAGCTCATGTGATTGAGGCAAGCCATTCGCCATCCAGCCCCCATAAAACAGAAGGGGATGAAGCTGTAATTGAATTTTACATTTAGATTGACCTTACTGGTGAATATTTTAGTCACGCTGTGAGACAGATGGCTGTGGGAGCATATGGAAATCTATTCAAGATTATTTTGAGGCCCATGTAATTGAAATTGATTCCCCTCAAATGAGGTTTATATTTTTCCTTTAGCTAGTCTCATCTGGAGAAGTGGAATTAAAAAATGTCACGCAAATAATGAAGAGCGCAGAATCTTTTCCACCGATCTCAGCGGCCTGGATGATACTCTAGGTCCATTAGCGCCACCTACAGGTCTGGGCATTGATTGCTGACATTAATCGCTCAACATTTCAGTGTAAAAATTGCCATCGGTTATTCAACTTTAAATGATTTTTCTAAATTCCAAGACTTAACACTTCTTCCAAAAGCCATGGTAACATTAGAGAATAGTGGAAGAGGAAAGAAAAAGCTTCTCGGTGTTTTGAAAAAAGTCGCTTAGTCCCCTTTCGCTGTATCATTTGTCCTCATAGAGGCCAGAAAATGAACAGAACCAGAGGGAGAAACATGAGTGGGTGGAAAAAACAGAAAGGGCTTGATTGCTTTTAAGACACCCACTTTGTCAAAGCAACTCCCGCGGACAGTCCAACACAAGCATTTGTAAGATTGTCTCCCGTCTCCTTGCCGGTTTTCAGAGGCCCTACGTGATGAGGTCCAGCACCCCAGCCAATGAAATCCTTCACACCTTCCACAAGGTCCACCTCAGCTTCCCAACAGCGTGGTCCTCAGAGATGAAGTCGCTTCTCAGAAAGGTATAGCGCACGACCGACACACCACATCATTGCGTTATCAATTTGCATAGTTCTTCGTGTGCTAAGACCTTTGAGATGTCCACACCAAAAGACCCTAAAGCTCTGATAACAAAGTGTATGGAGTCCATTGCTTTTGTTCCAATCAAGTCTTCATATGCAGGTTTAGTCTTGGCAGCCATCCACTGCAGTTTTAACTGTTGCATTTCTCCGTGCGCAGACTTCACTCACCTCATTAGCATTCCGGCCGAGTGTGTGCGAGAGACTGAGAATGTGTGTGAGTCTGATGTAAAGAGAACGTAAGAGGAGAATTCCACGCATAATAGATTTCATCATTATCCTTCACACTTCACCAATCCGCCCAGTCACCGTTTGCCTTCTATGTGGAACTTGTTGTCTTTGACTCTCAGCCAAACTATCTTGCAGCTCGGACCACTCATGGCTCACAATTGGATATTTCTCTCCCCTTCAGTTGCTCTGCATAGACGTCCACAAGCGCATTTCCTGTCTGGCAGAACTGCAAGATCTGGACTACATGTCGGACGTCAGTTGGGACAGTGTGCTCAGCAAGCAGATTCCTCCGGGCTTCATTCCCAACGTGAGCATGACAATTCAACTGACGTGGTCGAACACCAAACGTTCCTCGTGAGGCCATTGCCGCATCAATCACCGTCGTAGTCGGTAGCTAAACGGAACATAAAAAAACAATCATAAATCCCGTGACCTCGACACCGATATTTTCTTTTCGGGGGGGGGGGGGGGGGGGGGCAGACTAGCAGACTAAGTAAATCAATGTCACAGTCTTTAGATGCTTATTGGAATGGTCATCTTTTCATTTGAATCGCTGATGTGGCTTTCCAGAAACGGCGACTAAACTGTGATCCTACATTTGAGCTGGAGGAAATGATCCTGGAGTCCAAACCTCTTCACAAAAAGAAAAAAAGGCTCGCTCGAAAGACCAAGGACCAAGGTTCCGATGGGTCACCGCAGGTAATTCCGACATCCCTAAGCGTGCATGCATGAGCCCTGAAGAAGTTTATTTTGCCATCTTCCAGTCGCTAATAGGAATGTCAAGGACACGTTTAAGGACTCCCTCACCATCCCAACAAATGGGCCGCCTGCCCGCTGCCTGACTTTGCAAGGCAAATAGCACGGTCCTCAATTTTCTTTGCCGTCTTTCCCGCACATAAATCAGTCGTACCCCTTTGGGTGTTTATATAAAACGGAGGCGAGAAGAGAGAGGTTAATTTGATCGTCCAGTCAAGTGTGACGCGGCTGGTGCGCTCGCAACGTCTACACACAACTGGAATGGAAGTGAAGGAAATTAAAGTGGCTGTGAGTGATTGAAGCTTTCATCTAATGCTGTTTGTTCATTGTTGTTGCTGTAAAATACTTTGTTGATATTTTTTCTTTTACCGACTTGGGGACACTTTCAAGTTGAGTTCAAGAGCAAGAAAGAAAGTTTTTTGTTTTTTTATGTCTACAATAACTCAAATGAAATGCATCCAGTGAGCGTTGCTGTGTTTTTCGTACATTTACACAACACAAGAGAAAATGGTTTAGGCCAACTGAGAGCATAAATCATTTTCATGGCTGGGGTAAAGTAAAAATATTTTTAAAGATATGAGGGGAAAAAAAGTTCTGTCTCGCCCATGGTGCAATGCTTAAAATCCTGCCAGGCAGCTTTTGATGGATGCATGTACGTATGTGAGAAAGTAAAAGAAAAATGTCAGCCGTGTGATTTTAAGCATGATAACTGGAGCGTAACAGATCAATATTAAATGAAGTCATCTCTACTTGCCTCCCTTCTCTGTATTGTTTTTGCATATTTCTATTTGGGCTCTCCTCCCTTGTCCCGGCCGGGACTGCCTCTGCAATGCTGTCTGCCTGTCACTGTCACTCTCCTTCACCGCGCGTGACCTCTTTTTCAAACGCCTTTTCATCACTCCCAGCCTGCTCGCCTAATACCGACCTCATAACGTAGCGGCGGGCGAATTAACTCGATTGAAATTCTTTGGAGATATCGCAGACATTTCGACTCATTTGCCGCACTCGCACGTATACTCTCTTCTAGTCTGACGCATGAAATGAGAAAACAGAAGTTATTGACATTTATTTGAAGTGGTAGTCATAGTTTGCTCCGCACTCAAGGACACTGACAAATGTCCCCAGCAGGCTCTCTTCCTGCCGAGCACTCCCCGATGCTCAAGCTAGCAGTTTGAACATCTGTCTTTACAATGATTAAATGGGTCTTGGTGTTATTTGCCGATGGTAGAGCTAACCCTAACCCTCATCCAGAGTGTGTGTGTGCGTGCGTGCATTAAACATGTGATTTCTGTACTGTTCTGTTCTGTGCATCTGTAATGGCGGTCTCAGTATCATATCCGGATAAAAAATAAAAAATTTGTACCCATGTATAATGCGCACCCCAGATTTTAGGCCAATAAATTAGTTAAATTTTGCGCATTATACATGGAAAAAAACGGTAATTCAAATATTTGTCTTTTCCTCAGAATGGTCAGTTGCAGCAACGTTTGGAGAACATCCAGAGAGACTTTATCATCTTCAACAGAGAAAAGTAAGACACGCCCTAAAAAAAAAAAATGGTAACCAAGGTAACAAGAAATCCATTTGTGAATGATTCACACCATGTTTGTTGCACAGGTCAAAGAGAGCAGCGGCAGATTCGGACTCAACTGAACTATCCAGAAGTAACAAGAGTAAAGCAATAGAGGACGGTCAGAACAACAATGTGGAACCAGTTTCTTTTTTATCAGGATAAAGAACCGGATTCAAGCCCCCCCCCCCCACACACACACACACATTTTGTTCCGTGTCTCCCGCCATTGTTTGTAGATCAGCACCTCCGTCCCGCAACTGATATAAGCGGGTTGCCTCAACAAACGTTGCAAAGACTTGACGAGTACAGGGTGAGTGAAGAGACTCTTTACGGCCATCACGGCAGAATTTTTTTTTTCCCCCTGATCTTGAAGGACTGTTAGGGTATGTACAGTATGTCGCGTTTTGCTCTGTTACGTCACGAGAGAGAACTGTAAAGCAAACGTTCTGCTGGACACTTTATCTACATTTAGTTTGGTTCAACTTCAAGTCAGGAATGGTAATGCGCCTCCAAGATAGTAGACTTGGTTTTGATTGGAAGGTTTGTATCAGTGCTCTGAGATAGCTCTTTTCTCCTTGGTCGTTTGTGACCTTTCTGCAGGGTCGACCCACTTTCATTTTGAAAAAAGGCAAAATATGCATTTTTCCGCAATTCACAAGAATTGCCACGTGTGGATTAAGCATCAGAGAACACTCGACATCCCGTATTTCTCGTTTTGCGTCTAAGTCCGGGCTGCTCGGAAGAAGCTAGCGCTTTTAATATGTATATCCAGCAAAATGCAGCTCTGCTTACCTTTTGGCTTTGATGTAGTCTTTCCGTCAGTGTAGATTGGAGGACACTGAAAGTTGCTTGAAGGTGGCTCTGGAGCTTTAGCTAGCCCCATGATGTCGTGGTTGGAGAATTAACCCCCCCCCCCCCCCCCCCACTGCAGAATTTCATATTTGATGTGTTGTGCAGAAAGCCCGAAGCTCCAGCTACAGTTGTCCACACTACTCGTGGGGGATATATTGACCCCCTGACCCTTCCCAAATCAAATTGTCTATAGATGCCATAAAATGGCAGCAAAGCACTACTTTTCCATCAGACAGGAACTAACTAAATGAAGCTCCTCCCCTCACCAAAGAAAGCCTTTTATATGAGTACCAGACTAATGTCTGAGCACAACGACAGCAGTGATTTAGCAGTGATCCCATTCTAATTAATGGCTTTCATTCATGCTTGTTAATTCCTTGACGTTACACAGATTGATATTTGTATCTGGTTTTAAATGCTTCGAGCACTTTTTCACCCGAAAATGGGCACAGTGTTTGGATTTGTGTCGGTGTTGGTATTTGTCGTAAACGTCATTTTGCACATTTTTTCACACTGCAATAGGAGCAGTCAGTGGGAGAGGGAGGAGGTTAGTAAAATATACAATATGCTTTAAAAGGTGTATGGCAGACAAAGGCAAATTTGAAAATGGAGGTTTTGTTGTCCCTCACTTGTCACTGTATGTTTCTTCTACTGTATCTTTTAAGGTGTGCCTTAAATAACTTTGTTCCCAAACCAAACTGACTCTGCCTTAATGCATTTTTTACATGTACCATTTTAAATTCTTTATAAAAATCATACTGGAAGAAATAGAAACCTATTTCTTAGTATTGCTGTGTTGCTAGCCTCCCCTAGTGCTCAGATGTATGATTGCTGGGTTGCTATGAATATGGTGGCTTAAACATCCATCCATCCATCCATTTCTGAGAATGGACAACACTTGAATAGAATAGAATATATTTAGCAGTGCATCAAAAATGTGGAGGTCACAGAGGCTTGAGTGGATGATTCACTCTTACGTCAATCTAACGTCATTCGGCGTTGCTCTTTAGTGTTGCCCCGAAAGCTTTGCTGAGTCATTCGTGTCCATACGATGCTTCATTTTTGTTGATGCCACAGACAAGCGAGCCAAAGTGAGAGAATAATATGCTGTGTTGGCCCTTGACATGTGCTTTTTAGGTGAAACAGCAAAAACACTTCAGTTAATTGTGACTCCTGTTTTTATTCCAGAATCAAGTCAGACCACCACATTTACATTCTTTTTTTTTCCCCCACCTCTGCCATTTTGACACTTGATACAACAACATAAAAACAAATCACTATGAATACAAAAAGAACACAACTTGATTTCTGCAAAGATGTTTTAGGGCCACACTGAAGAAAATATTTAAAAGACCCAATTTTACCCAACAGTGTGTTTAATTGATTCTGAACGCTGATGTGACCTGATGCACCCCAAGAATTTGTGACTACCGTAATTTTTGGACTTTAAGACGCTATTTTTTTTTACACAAGCTTTGAACCTTAGGCTTTATAGACCAGTGCGACTTATCTATGGATTTTTCATTATTTTTATGATACTGTTAGAGGATTTGTTTTGTTAATACAGCTAATAGAAATGTGGACATTTCATTTAAAACAACTGCGTCTTATAGTCTGGTGCGACTTATATATGAACGAAACAGGATTTTCATTTGGAATGTGAAAAGAACGTAGAGCCGGAGGCTTGACGGGGTTTTTTAAAGCATCGTTTCTTCTTTTATTGTGGATACAGGGTCACATGTACAGATCTTGGAATTTTATTACTCATTTTCAAGATGACCTCTGGTGAACATTAAGCGGTACAAAGAAATGTTTCTTGGTTTTTCTTTTACAATTTCTTTTGCTATTTTTTTCAAATACTCATCATTCAGTACATCACTAGATGGGGTCGCCATGGAGACGAGTTGACAAAGAAATCATGGATCATGTCACCAGAATCCGTGTGGCCCATTCAGTTCCATGTCCTTCAGTTCCAATTCGCCTCCATGATCCACCAAGTACCTTGATTATTATCATTTGGCCCCAAAGAACAAGCTACACAACATCATTCACAAAGCTACTTGACATTTAGTGTATGTACAGCAACATGGAACGCCAATTAGGATGAATGGATGTCGTTTAAGACCAGGTAGTTTACTTAGTACTTTTTTTTTTTTTTTTTTTTTTTTATACAGATCACTTACTACCAAGAGCACCAGTACAGAACGGTTGAGAAGGAAGGCTGAGACTGGTTGTGCTTTGGTTGTTTCATCTTTTTTCAAATAAAACAAGATAAAAAGACCCATTCAATGTTGCCAAAATGTGTTTCCTTTTGAGCAACCAAAGACTAGCATAGTGACAGGTAAGGCATTTTTTGTTGTTTTTAATTAGTCGTGGTCGTTCGAGTCAGCTCTACCTCCCATCACACATACATGAACACACACTCTTTACTGGAGGCACACTCTTAAGTCCTCCTTGGGCTGGATGGGTGGGTGGGTGGAGTTTAACTGAGGGAGGTGATGTTGGAACGGCCACCAGGGGGCACCATAATACGACGACCGGGAGGCCTTGTCGAGACTTCATCAGGAGTAGCGGGACCTGGAAGGGGGAGTGAAGGAGTTGCATGAAATATACATCCGACTTTGATGTGATTTGACGTGATTTGAACTGAAAGTAACTCATGGATACGAAGAAAGATCTGAGGGCATTATGCTCACCGCATGGTGCAGGGTTACCTGCTAGACTAAATCCAGACTGGTGCAAGTTCCTGACAGGCTGCTTGGTGGGTGACGTACGAGCCGAGGCGGACGGGGTGCCGCCACGTGACATGGAGTATTCCGACACGGGGCCGTCATACATCCCCCTGGGCACTGCCCTCAGGACGGCCAGCTGCACGGAAGCAGATACGAATCTAAGATAGGACTAGCCAAGAAGGATTTTGTATGGGATGGTGCTTTTGCATTGTAAGTTTTCCAGTCATCCAGAGCCAGGTTAGAACATCCGTAAAAAAGACACCAGGGAAATCCGTCAGGACAAAATTGGGAGGCATTTTTATCCTTTCTTATATAACCAATAGTTTGGCACTAATCGTTTCGTCTGCAAACTAGAAAGTTGGTTAGTTGGACAAAGATAGCTGACGTTCCGAGCAGACGTTTACCTGCTTCCTGGCTTTGACACGTTTGTAAGCGTAGTCGGGGAACGGCGAGCAGGGGATGAAGCGGCCCGCGCCTGAGGTCACGTGCAGGTTGTCGTCTTCCAGGACGATCTTCCCCTGACAGATGACCACCTGAGGCGCGCCACGCAGCTCCATGCCTTCGAAGATGTTGTACTCTGCAGTCTTCAATGGAATGGAAAAGCATTTCCCCCACTTTGAATACTTCACTTTCTGACCGGCACTCTCTCATTTCATTCCACTGGTGCTCCTTCCTGGCCTTTTTTGTGCTGCCTGTCGTCCAAACTGACTTCAGACTCCCAGTGGCTGCGCGCCAATTATGATGTCATGACAAATGCGTGCATGTGAGCTTAATACGATGATAAACATGAACGCTCCTGCTTGGCAGAACGTCAAAATCTCCATTAGGTTAGATTTATCGTTGCCGGGATCCGCTCTGAATTCCTTATTTGTATGGGAAATGAACATGTGACATCATTACATAAGAGCCTGAAGAGGATGTCATCCACAGATTTGCAGATTATGTTTTACGCCAAAGACTGAGGTCTGTCTACTGAATACAACTCCAGTCTTTTGCTCGGCCGATCAATTCTCATGGTGCATCGCCATGGAAACCCAAAGTATTTTGTAAGCCTGGATTCTCTGCGTGCGAGCTTTGATCAGGATATTTGAGGAAATATAATCTATAATGCTAAAAATGAGGCTAGCTCGGCGTTGTCTGAAACCTGCCGTATGATCAAATATTACGAAGCTCATTTCCCCCCTTATAGTCGGAAACAAGGCGCCAGTATAATGTCACGTATGTTTGGGAACACCGCTTAAAGGTTGTCATCGTTACTTAAATGTTTTTCTTTTGATTCAGTGAATGTACTCTGTGAGTCATATGAGGATCCTCGGAGACCTCATTTCCGTTCAGAGGAACTCAGAGGAACTCAGAGCTCCCTGGACGCTGGTCAAAAATGTGTTTTCTCGCCTTGTTGCTCACAAGCACACATGCTGTCTCTTATTTTACCTCCATGGTGAATTAGTCCCCCCCCCCCCCTTCTCGGATACTTTTTAATGGTGCGATGCACGGTTGGTTCCCTACGCACCGAATTGTGTTTCTTTGCCGTGATGGTTCGGACGGCGTCGGTGTCCCAGATGACCAGGTCGGCATCGGAGCCCACGCCGATTCGACCCTTGCGCGGGTACAGGTTCAGGATCTTAGCCGCGTTGGTGCTGGTAACCGCCACAAACATGTTCTCATCCATTTTGCCTGTAGTCTATACGAGGGGGGGGGGGGGGGTAAATATAGGCTATTAAAGCGTAGAAATACCAGAGGCTATAAAAGTGAGGAAGACGCAAGAGTGTCTGACCACAGCTTTGTCCCAGATGAGGGTCATCCTCTCCTCCACCCCGTTGACCCCCTCTGGGATCTGAGTGAAGTCGTCCTTGCCGATGGCTTTCTGAGACACGCTGAACGTACAGTGAGCGCTGCCAGTCACGCTCAAGTCTCCGCTGGAGGACCAAGAAACACAAAGGTGTTTTTTTTTTTTTATAACATATGCAGTTTCTAAAAGTGAGGTATACCTGGATAGGAGCGTGTTCAAGTAGTCTGGAGTAGTCGGGTCAGGACTAAGAGGTGGAGACGTAACAAACGAAGCCGCCTTGGCCCAGTTCTTGCTCCAGTAATGCGTCCCGTCCGTGCCCAGGCTAGCCGTAATTGGCTCACCGAACACGACGTTTCCTAACCAGGAGGTTCTGGTTAGAAACCACCAAAACATTGAGGATTTTTTTTTACCTTTTTTACGGGCCTGTGAGATGATGTCTGCCGCACTCTTGCTCATGACGCGGGTCACGTAGAGGGGACAGTTGGTTTGGCTGGCGATGGTGATGGCCCGAAACACGGCTTCTGCCTCCAACTAAAAGACGCCCGCAGTTAAATGGGATTTTCGCAGTTTCTCACACAAACGCTAGCACAGCAAATATCACATGGGGGCTGTTTTTAATAAATACTTCCCAACCAAAAGTGCAGCACTTCAGTTACATTGACTTCCATGCATGCTGTTTCTAGGAGCCACTTGCCAAATCGACAAATTCAAAAAATGCGGAGAACATACAAAGTTCACACAAGAGGTCCACTCGGTCATTGTTTGAAATTTTTTGGGCAGATGATTCCCACGAGATCTGAAAATTCCCGTCGGAGGCGAGAGCTGAGATCATTTGACTGTTTTCATTTAGCGACAACACGCGGTTGATTTACGCCCTGCACGTCACTAATGTGCATCAAACCACATGAGCGTAATAAGAACAGCATGACTTTGAGTGAGAGTCAAGCCCGTCTGTATGTGTGGCCATACAATCAATTGTTTCAACAACCAAGTCGTTGCCAACTCATGGATCAGTGCTGTAGTTCATGATTTGTTCCGACCTCTTCTGGTCGACTCAACACGTGTCCCTCCGGTCCGGTGATTCCCATTTGCAGCATACGGGCCTGCTCCTATTGATCGGACACAAACATGCTAATTGAGCAACAAAAGTCCCTCGTGAAAACACGGACTTGCTTCCTTAAAATAATTTGGTGACGTCATGGGTTAAAAGTTGTGCTGTCCCCGTGAGAATCTGATTGCATGTCCTACAATATAAGAATTGTAGAATTCTAAAAGCACAAGAAGATATTTACAGCCATTTGATTTTACCTCTGCAATGATCTCTCCATTTTCCGCATGGACCTGAGCGATGCCGCCTCTTTCCGCCAAGAAGGTAAACACCTCGTAGAGCTGCAGCCACAGAAAAGAAAGATCTTAAAACTGCCAGTCATCTGCAATCCCTCGTCGTCTGCGCTACGAACCTCGCTGTTGCTCATCTGGTAGTAGTCCTTGTAAGCCATGTACACCTGGAAGGAGTTCACACCTGTGGAAATTCAACAGGAAAGACTTTTACCCATCATCTCTAACTGAAGTGGAGTCCTCATATTATACCTTTGTCCTTCATTAGGTTGTCCACCTCCTGCTGGACGCTGTCGTTCCAGTGGGTGATGTCCACGTGGAGTGCGTAGTCGCAGCAGGCCTTCTCGTCAGCCCACTGCCTCCACTGATCGTAGGCCGCCAACAAGCTGCTGCCAACCTCTGGGATCACATGGTCCACTGTATGGGAGATAGATGGCGACATTTGCGATTTTTTTTTTTCTTCTATCTTGCCGGGATCAGCTGTCGGTTTGTTTTGGCTGTGATCCACCCGTGGCGACCAAACATTGGCGCGTGTCACTTTTTGTTTCTGTCAAAGCGTGAGGGGGGTCGTGTCACACTTTATTCTTCGACAAAAATTCCCATTGGCACATTCCAAAATCTGTAACACTGTATATTTTCTCAATTAGAAGCTTTTTTTGTGTCTGGTTGTCACTCGCTTCTTTATCACTTGCAACATGACCCAATTAGCTTTTGTTGTTGTTTGCGTGTTACAAGAAGATGGCAGAAAACATTGTTTCTCTTTTCCTCCACGGTCACACTGACATCTTATGTAGTGGGAAAAAAGCGTTCACATTACCCACCCGCATTAGCCTCTCTGAAATCGAATCGGCCACAAATGAATGGGCTGTGTGAATGGCGGTAACAGGGGCATGTCTGTTAGTAAAAGTCTCCGAGCCAACTTTTTACGCGACTATCCTGCAGCTGTTGCTTGTGATGTCTCTGAGGACACACACATACTGGAGATGTGATTTGGATGTATTAAGATGACAAGCAGACACATACTGTAGTGTTTGGTATTTTCATGGGAGCCTCTTGCCCAGTTCCTCCCACCCCCACCCATGAAGCCCTTTGTATAGACATGCTTTGGACAGTTGCCCGTAGGAGAGTCTCTTTGGGTCTCCGCTCCACCTCTTTTTAACCCTGAGTTTACCACAGCTTCATACCGATCATGGTCGTGCCCCCAGCGAGAGCCGCCTTGGACCCCTGAGCAAAGTCATCCACGGTGGTGGTCCCACGATACGGCATCTGGAGGTGGGTATGAATATCGATGCCGCCGGGGATCACCATCTTGCCGTTGGCTTCGATCGTCTTCACCCCGCCGGGCACGATCAGGTTGTCGCCGATCTGCCTGGAGATGTTGAAGCGAGTTAGTAAAGGTTGGAGCAGATTGTCTATGGGAGTTTTCCAGCAGCTCATTTGCTTGTTTATTATGCAACACCAGGCTTCCTGTGGTAGCCTCCCTCAGTGGGGGAGTAGGAACAAAGGGAGAAATAATAGAACAATTAAGGCCAAATGGGATCATGGGTGAAATTAAACAGAGGATGGATATATTTGAAAAGCTTAAGGGTGAGTTACTCATCAAAAGGCTTGACTGGTGAGAAAAAAACATGTTTTGTTTTGTTAGACTTTATTTATAGTTAACTTTTTCCTTTGCTCATGCCTGAAATATTCTCTCGCCTTCCTCCCACTTTCCAAAATCTAACTCAAGGGCTTCTTAACAGCCTTGAAATAAATTCCCCCTGGAATTTCTTAGTAAGGATTTGCACAAGTCTTTAAAGAGCTGCAGAGGCGGAGAGATAAAAGAGACGAGGACGTTCTTACTTGATGAGGCCATCTTCCATGTAGATGTCTGCATGGAAGGATTGGTCATCATTCACGATCCGGCCGCCTTTGATAAGAAGCCGGTCGCTCTGCATTGGGGGGGGAGAAAATGGGATAAATGGTCTTTTGGCATGTTGAAGAGATGCAGATTACAAAAAAAAAACCATATCCCAGCATATAACTAACGCATCTTATTGTGGGCGTTGCCATGACGTCACACAGTCTAGAGCGCGTGCACGTTCCTTACCTGCGTGACTCAAAACAGCGCGTGTACACGCTACTTCACCTGGATGCAATTATGGATCCCAAGGAACCCCAGGAGGAAAACGGAATGTGCAAAAACTATCCGCGGCACGGAATATAGCGCAAATGCAAAGCACCCAAAAGAAACAAAGACTCGAACCGACAGCGGGTAAGCTCAAATATGATTTATAAATCCTCCTTGCTGTCAAAACGAGTGACTTGCTGCATTGACGGGGCATTGAGACGCGGGGGAAATAATAATAATAAATGTTGTGCTCAATCATAAAGTGAAAACGGATTAAAAAACGCGCATCTTTCTGTGACATGGTCTAAACGTATTGAAAGTATTCACTGCTATAAAACGTCATGCGGTTGTAAATATATAAAGTTTAAAGAGTCCTAAAATGTATTGTTTGATATTTGCATTCATTGAGAGCAACCCTTCAATTGTGGGAAGAAGCTAAACACTTGACACAGTCAGACAAATCCAAATCTGCTGCAACGGCCGTGTCGTGGACTAATTCCAGCGTGCGGTTGCCATGGCAACGAGTTCACCGTGGGGAGGGAAATCAAGAGGCGACTGACTTTTGCTTTGTTGGAGAGAACCATTGGCTGGCTGTTGTTACACACAGTTTAGAAAATTCTTTTGTGAAGATTTTGTTTGGTTTGGTGACGAAGAATCACAAATGAATGGCATTCTGACTCTTTGGTGTGTGTGATAGTAATGGTGAGGCGTGAAAAAGAGCCCAGAGTCTTTCCAGGCGACCACACCCTGCAAGCATTACAGTATTAGACTGGAGAACTCGGTCATAGCTGGAACACGTCAGTGCTGCCCTAAAACTGTCGCTCATTTAGTGCCGCTGCGCACCATCTCCATCTCTTTTTTTTTTTTTTCTCTCTCTCTGCATGGACGCTCCTACAATTTGGCACATTGTGACAAAAAGTAGTGTGCAAAAATTGCTACATCATCTTAACCCACAAATGTATGGATGCCTATAAAGAATCAGTTCTTTTCTTCACATGACCAAAAGTTATTTGCGCACAAGTACTAAGAACCAGTCTCCGACTGAATAATCCTCTTTGGGTTTTTAATCAAAGTAAAGCTTCCTTGACTTTTGCTGAGGCAACCTCTTTAAGACCATTTGGCAGCTGTATTAATGGAGGTCACATGACAGGATGCTGAGTGCACTTTGTCCAAAGTGATTGAAAGACTGATTGAATGTGTGGAGGGAAAAAAAAGGGAGTCACGTAGCAACAGCAAATATTCGTTTGAAATGATGCCGTTGATCCTGATCTGCTGAGACCTTCCAGGGTCACGTCCTACTTTGTCACTCCGTGTGAGTGCATCCTGTTTTACGAGTGGAACAAAAAAAAAAAAAAAATCCCCAATATGATGATGTCAGCATTGTCGTTATAATAAACGACATCACTCAGATGGAATGTTAATAGTTCTTGGTTCATTCAAGGTTTGATGCAAATGCCACTTCAAATATTTAGCTGGCTTGTGTGAATGCTGATGGAAAGTCTATTCACACGTTGTCATTTTTATGAGACATAAATGGTGAAATATGTTCCTATATTAGAAACAACTGCCCCATGTCTCTCTGGGTTAAGAATTTTCTATGTCAGCCCCCCCCCCCCCCCCCACACACACATTTTTTCTCCTCTGCTCGAGGATTTAGTTAGCTGGCTACACACAAAAGCATTTCGGGAGAATTAGCACAAACTCTTACATTTGGCTGTAGAATCGTTTTCGTAATGCAACTCTATCCGAGTGTCATCTGCATCCATGCCTGAGTTTTTTTTTTTGCCAGTTGCCAAGAAACCAAAATATTTACCCGAAAAGGCCGCAATTTGGTCACAGTTGAGAATTCCGATGCGATTGAGTTAATTGCAGTCAGTAAAGTCTGCTAATAGAACTTTCCCAACACGTAGGGGGTTGTTTTGGTGCCATCTTGAATGCACAGCGGTTGCTATGGTGAGTCACATCTGGGCAGGCCATGCTCTGTTTTGTTTGCACACTTTGTGGCAGCACGCATGCTGATGGCAGAAGCCGGAGCTCAGCTTTAATTTCCTGGATGGGATTTTTTTTTTAGGTGCTCATTCCCAATGGATGCGGCAGAGCGGGTGGGGTGGGTGTTAGCTCAAGAGGGGGCGGGGGGATTAATGGTTGGCGGAGGAGCGCTGAGGGGGCTGTGACGGGAGGGAGGACGGAAGAAAGGAAGAGCCGCACCTAGAAATCTGACAGCCACTTTGGCACCGGCTAATGTGAGGAAACTGCTGAAATAGAATGGTATGGAATATTTTTTTTATTCCATTCTAGTTTTACAGCAGCACACATGAATTGGTATACGAACAAGTTAAGTTTTGAGGATTCGGCCGCCAGACGCTAGTAAACTTTGCAACCTTCAATGCCAAACTGTATGAGACTAAATAACTGCTGATACAGTAACAACCTCCATATTGGTTTCATCTTTACAAATTCTCATATTCATCCTGTAAGCAGGTGATGCCAAAAGGGAATATTTTAGAAGGGCTATATTTCCAAGCTTTTGATGTTAGGGAGGAACTAAGTTTAGCTTGAGAGGTAACAGAGCTTTTGCTGTACTCCTGCTGCTGCTTTTTTTTTTCCAAAATCAAATGATCTCTAAGCTATTTTTAAAAAGGCATGTAGAATTTACAGTCTATATTAATATCGACCATTATACACATAGTCAGATTTGAAGCTATTTGCATCAGGGCATGATCATTTCATTACATTTTCTTCATCCCGTTACTAATCTGATGTCTGGTCATGCCATCAATCAAATTAAGATGAATCAAGAATATACAGTCCAAACTTTGGAGGTTTTGCATGATCAAATTCAAAACGTTCCAAAAAGACAGTCTAGAGAAAATGGGATTTTAAAGAACGTTCCCTATTTATTTGGACATCATTCTGATGGCAAAGCAAGCGAATGCAAAAACAAAGGCCGAGCGATACTCCACATCGCCGCAACAATGAAAACCGGCCGGCGTGACATGCGCGCACGCGCACGCGCACAAAGGAGAGGTCTGCAGTTGGAAGACCATGCAAGCGGAGGCGCAGCTGCCTGGGTTGGCCTCCATTCAACCTCCGCCCTGCATGCTGTGATACAATTGCTCGCCTTCTAGAAATTCGCAATTTAAGACACTGCTTTCCCTATGCCGCTTAATCCCAAATCATCCCAAAATGGGCGTGTGCCTATCTAACCCAAACCACCCGCCCGCCTCTCCCACCTTCCCTGCGTTTCACTCTCTCCTCTGCACCACACACGCCGGGAACATCAACGCTCAGCTTGGAAATATGAAAATCCTCATTGGAATTACGTTTGATTTTTCTTTTTATTTTTGCCAAAAGTCTTAAAACGGCGGTGGATTTAGAGGATTTCAGAGGATATACATAATAGCATAACATGACTGCGTGTGAGCTGGGGTGGTGATGGGGGGGGGGCGAAATCTTACACAAAAATGCACCATTCTGTAAAATTCCAAACAAACAGAAATATTTTGTCTTGCAATAGAAAAAAAAATGAACAGTGGAATTGTACACTAGGGGAAAAACATGAAGGGAATGTTGAGTGATTTTTAATGGGTGAGTCCCTCAACAAAGGAGACAGGACACCTTTAAGAAAACGCCTAATATCGCGCATGCCCAGCCAAATGCCCTCATTGCAGCATGAGGGCTGACCATTATAATAAAATGCATAATAATCCTATTGTTTAAACAGTAGCCCTACTGCAAGGTCTGGATTTACGGCTGCAGTAGCCAACGCTAATGCAGTGATTTATAACAGCCATCAAAGTTCCCCACACCCCCTGGAGCGTCGTGAACAACTCACCGTGATCTTCGGGATGTTCTTTTTGCCTTGATAAGACATCCTTGGTTTTTCCACAATACGAGGTGTAAAAAGATGATGATAATTCCCCTCTTGGACGGATGCTGGATGTGGAATGACAGTGAAGTCTGATGCACGCACACACGCTTGCACACACACTTGCACACGCTCGCTCACAAGCACGCAAAGTGTTGCAGGAGCGTCAATGGTCCAAAAAGAGCGATGAAAAAAAAAATCGGCCCCGCCCTCACTTGGAAAGGCTGCTGTGGCATAAAGTTGCCTATAGAGGACGCCAGAGAGCACCCCGCACTCGCATTTCGTCGTCATTTATATATTCAAATAAAAAATACTGAATAGATAATCAAATATTGCGTGTTTATTAGAATACTATATATTGTTTATTCGGTTTACTGTTATCAATCTAAACTGAAATTACCGTGATAAATGATAGCATATGCATTAAAATAGCGGACACATTAAAATAATTGTTTTTGTTGAAACGCGCTCGGAGAAAATACCCGTTTATATATCGAGCGAGCCGCATATCTATTTTTCATCTATCCATCTTTCATCCGTCCATCCAAGCCATCAATTATGAATAAGATTGACTAATTTAGGGGTGAGGTCCATACGGACGTCGTTATTGTTCTTACGAGCATCACTGAACATTTACTATGCAAAAGTCAATGTGAAAGCACTGATACACAAACAAGGAGTACATTATTGTAAATTTGAAAAATAGAATGGCTAATTAGCGTGGTAGTGAAAACTTTTTAAAACCTAAACTGTTATCCTAGAGTCCTGTTATCCTAATAGTTAGACTTGTTGGGGTGTATGGATTGTACCTTGAGTGACTCCTATTTTTCAATGGAGGAGGGCTGAAATGATGTAGCAGCTGTCGCAGAGCCTGTCCAGCGTATGACACACCCACACATATTCTCTCAACACACACACACACTCTCACACAAGGCCTCTAATGAAGCCATGTGACTCTATTGTTTGGACCCATGGAAGACCACCCTCTGCCTTTACTCCATCATCGGCACAAATGGTTAGAACACCATATGCTCACACCCGCATATGGTTGGGTCATCGTGTATGTTCCTGCTGTTAACAAGTAAAAATGTAGAGTCATGGCTTGATGAGATGTGCTGTCCACTATCATTAAATCTAGTCGGTGACACACCGCTGACATCACAAGGCAGTGCTTCACCATCCTCAGCATTTTTAATGCTTTTGAAGTTTGCAGGTCTGCATGGACCTTAGTGTGCATAAACTAGGTGACAGCAACATAGAAATGTCTGTGAGGTTATTTAATTTGCAGCAGCAGCAGAAGGATAGCTTTAATGCTGAGAAGATGCAATACATATTATAGCAGTGATAGTAATTTGACATATTTGAAATAATACGAATATTGAAAAGCGTGATCTAGTAGCATTTATAATAAATAGTGGTGACATCATAAACATGTGTTGCTCACCTTCTCATCCAGCGGGTTTGAAAGGGATGCATCCTCCTTGTTGGATCTCCCCTCCTCAGAATCAGAACCCACATCATTTGGACTTGCTGGATGTGGGCTGGCGGATGCCCGGGGTCCCCTCTTCTGACCCACACTGAGGGCGTCAAAGTCGATGGTCTTGTTTTCGAAAGCGTCACGCACGCTGCAGAACAAGCCACCGTATTTTTGTCGAACCCCCTGTTCTGTAGTAACGGGTCGGGCCAGATACACGGGCAGGTCCTCCTCTGCCTTGCACTTGTGCTCTGCCATGCTGCAAGCAAGCCTCCACTGGTGACACAGGAGAAGGAGGAGGAGGGTGAAACTGGGGCTAGAGACAGTGCGTGCCTGTGTGTTTGTGTGTGCACGTTCATTTGTGTATAAATATATATGTATGCGTATGAAAATATACACATATATGTGTATATATATACAAAAGTATATGTGTGTGTGTGCATATATATATAAAAAAGTATATGTCTATATTTAAATATGTGTATGTACATATACTTATATACATAGTATATGTATACGTAATTGTGCATGCTTTTGACAAAAAAAGACATCAGTCTGGTCTCTGGTTTTTGCAAGTTAAGACACAGAAACATTTAATCGTGCAGCTTCATGATTGTGTAATAATTTACATGCACACATGTTCGTAAAAGCCGGACTCAATTTGCAGACCGTGAATCTCTAACTGGATTCCAGCAGCATCTGGTAAGCCAACACGGAGGCCCAAGCGGATGCAGCTGCCCGATCTGTTTATGTCTTGTTGCTTGGCAACATACAATTAGCCCTAGACAGATCTGATTGTTTGTATTCCTGGAAGTCCTGCTGATAGTTAGCAAATGAATTTACACTCAGTGCACTGTTGGGAAAGACATGAGGGAGTGGTTGTTAAAGTAAGGTGGGCTTGTCATACATGCAGTCCAAATTAACACTGGTTGACGTGTGTGTGTGTGTGTGTGTGGAGTTGGCCCACTTACCCACTTTCAAAAGGTCCCTGTTGCCGTAAGGCCTTTGGGTGGCGGCTCCGACCGACGATCATGGATTTGCCCAATGGATCACTGCGCACCGTTGCACTTGCATGCACTTGTCGGCCAGGAGCAACATGAATGGATTGGGAGTGATTTATTTATTTAACAAACTAACTTGCCTCTCACATCCATTTTTAATATCATGATTAAAACATACAAAATGAATATGAATTAATCCCTTTATCTTTTCATCACCATTTCATGTCCAGTCCAATTCTCACATTTGCTAAATTGACTGTCCATGGCGAAAATATTTCTCAAGCCTATTTCTCCCCGATGTGCATGAAAAAAAGTGAAGCTGCAGACAAGCGTTGCGCCATTATTTTTTTAGCGGCTCTTTGTCTGCCTTTCCACTCAGCTTTCCCTCACTTAGATACCTGCTGAGTGAGTGCAGCTCATCTCTTTTCTTGCTGTCACTCCCGTGGGAGCACTTCTGGCCCACATGGGCGCTTTGGCTGCACATAAAAGAAAAACAAGATGGCGATATCGTATGACTTAGTGGTGCTGAAAGGACAGTGACGGTAATGCTGTAAACTGATGCGGCCTCATCTGTTTAGTTTGGTTAGATTCTGTGCGCTTTATTAGCCAATGAATACCAATATGAAACATTTGGACAGGCTGATCCTTTTTAAATTCATTGTGAACTGCAAAATTTCATTAAACGTTTAAATTATTCAACCTTAAAAAACTAGTACCAGTTTGCCCTTCCACCTAAACTACTACTTTTCATACCATAAGTTGATATTAATTATCTACACAATTCCAACACAAAATGAAAGAAGAAAAACAATTTGTCATCTATTAACGCCAAAGTCTTGTTTGACTTTGTCCAGTTTATTTAATCGTCTACGTGAAAGTAAAGGGGGGCAGCGAGGGGGGGGTTACAATTCTTGTTGGAAAACAGATACAATAAAAAAAAAAAAAAAGTCCTCTGTGAGTTAAAAAGAAAATATATAGATTTAAATATACATTACACAATTTCAACCACCCGGGGAAAAGGGTAATAAAACATTGTTATCATAAAGGGCCTAGAATGTACAAGGGACAAATGCATTTAAGGCAACTGCTTGACAGCAAAGTTTGCACAGAAATACTCACGGTCATTCATCGTGGATGGACCGTGAGGTCGGTAGGAGGCTCACGTGGACCAGTTGGAAAGATTTAGAATGGCAAGGACCGAGTTCGAGTGTTGAATAAAGACTCAGGGGTGTTAGTATCCAAGTAGTGGTTAGCAAAAATAAAAGCAGTCGTTATATGAAAATGATTCCATTTGTTTTCCCAGTAATTTTGTGGATTGCTAATAAAGATTCTCAATTTTTCAAACGGTTGAGATCAATCAGTATTGGTATAGAGTATCGATTTTTTTTTTTTAAAGGTTTGACAATATTTACAAGCCTGATCATTCAAACTTTAAAAAGGGATGCAAAACAAGTCTGCCCTCGCCTGGTCAGCAAGAGCAACTACATTGGGAAAGGATTAAAAGGGGGGCGTCCACTTTCAACTTCTTTTCTGTTATGTCAAAATCATACCAGCAACTGTCACAATAAATTATGAAAGACATGGCTTCAATGTACATATGAACAGCAAACGTGGATGACTCGAGGGCTGGGGAGCTGTTAAAAAAGGGAAACCCATAAAACCAGAGAGTAAAGATCTTTCTTCATCTGCTAACCTTTGGAGAAAATCCGCAGACCAGTTTTGACAATCCAGTCACTTTGAGGTCTCCAGTGTTCTTCTTGATTTGAGTCTCCCAACCTGAGTGGCTTCCAGTGTCTACACACCTTTGATGGCCCTTGCTTGCGTTTCCATCAGTTTCAAAGAGGAGACAATCAGCTGTGGGCGGGTGTTTTTTTTTTGTCCTCTTCATTTTCCCCAAACGGTAATGGCTGACACACAATAATATTATTACTATTACCCTGCATGGCAGAGACATCATTTTCTTCCCAGGCTTTGGTTTTGGATTTGTCAAAGCAACACGGGCGGGCGTGCGTCTACATGCAACTGCATATACACGTGTGTGTTTTTTGTTCTTGCAGTCCTACATCCTGAGAGACCCGCTTAAAAAGAAAAAAAAAAACAGAGTGAGCTTCCACGGCCAACATCCAATAGACTCGTATACTGTCACCACACAAACAGCCAGTGTTGCTCCACCACACTCAGATGAAATATAAAGAACACAACAGCGGTGACCAACGAGATGTCCGGCCAGATGTACCACCTGCAAAAAAAAAAGTTAAATCTTACATTTACAAAGAATTCAACACAAACATTTTATACAAATTTAACACACAAAAGATTACAAAAAAAATAACGCATACAAAAAAAAAGTATTTATTTTTTTTCCAAAGGTTTTAAAGGTTACACTGTTAAGATTTATTTATTCACCTGAAGCCCCCCTCCTCCGACTCACCTCTGCTACGGGACGTGCCCAAAACCTCAAGGCCAAAGGATAAAGGCGAGAGAAAAGAACAAGAATAGAAACAAAAACTGCCAGGAAAGAAAGCAAAAAGACAGGAAGAGAGAAAGTGAGAGAATTAGAGGACCATGCAGCATGTTAGTCACATTAGGAACACACACAGAGGAACAGTACAGGAAGTCACAAAATAGCCACACAATATTTTCTGACTGACATTCTTGTTTTTCTTATATTTGATATCAAAACGGAAGGCTACCTTTTCCTCTAGGTCTTTAATTTGCCTCCTTTGGATCTCTGTCTTATTCTCAAGATCTCGAATTCTCTGCAGGAAACAATTCTCATGAATTCGCTTCAAGGTTCGAATAAAACTCTCTTTTTTTTTTTTTGACGAACCTGGTGAGCCTGGTGCAGCAGTTCCATCCTTTCCTGCAGAATCTGACAGTCGTACTCTCGACTCTTCCTCAGCATCTGCCTCCTCAGTTTCTCCACCGCCGTTCGCAGCTCGTCGCGCTGCAGCTCGTCCAAGGGCTCGCCGTATTTGATCACCTACGGCCCAGACCATGCAGCCAATGGTCAAAATGACAATATTTGATGGACAATATGACCGTTGACTTGAAATGACCTTGTCCTGCTGCAAAGCGTTGTATAACGTTGCCTCCAGCTCCTGGATTTGCTGTTGAAAAAGGAGCAAGTTATTTTCTTCAGCAAATTCATTTAACTGGCTAAAAATCTTGCTTACCATGTAGGCCTGGTCCAGGGCTTGTTTTCGATAGTCCAGCTCCTCCTCCAGGTATCCTTTCTGTTTACAGAACATCTCCTGTTGAGGGTTAGGATCAAATATTAGTGATTCCTAGAAAGGGCATTTGCTCACACGTGATCATGGGTATGTTTTGGATGTCTCCCAAATGATCAGGATTGTCATCCATCTTCCGCAGACCTTGCGAATGATCTGAATCGGGTGTGTTGATTCATTCTGCTATCGACGAATACAGGTGCGAGTGCGACGCTCACCATCTCTATCTCCAAGTCCATCATTTTCTGGTGTAGCGCTGCCTCAGTTCCTTCAATCTGTTGTATCCACTAGAGGGCAGAGAAGACCAAAGTTAAAGTATGTGATTAAAAAAGTCGAGTATGAAAGCAATGCGGAAAGCTTACCTTTTCTGCTAATGACAAAACGGTGCTAGCTTGAATAATGGCCACTTGTTCCTCATTTCGTAAATTCTTAAAAAAAAAGACAAAATTCAACCAATGAGCATTTTGCCTCGTTTTTATTCGAAACAGGTCGTGATGTGATTTACCCCGTTGTCTCCCAGGATGTCTAAAAGTTTAATCAAATCAGGTATGCACACGTCCTGTGGAAAGAGCGCATGGCATTCCGTTACGAGCAGAATGACATAAATGACATAATCCAACTTGGACGGCGTTCAGTGTGGCACCTTGACGCCTTCCTTCATGCAGTAGATCTGCAGTGCGCTGACACCCTCCGAGAAGGGATGCATCCTCAGGTGGTTGAAAGGAGGCGACCTCCTCTCGCGCTCCTGAAATAGCAAAGGCGCCTCCTCGAGTTAGTAGGACGCCACCTAACGTTCTGTATTGCAACCCGCCTGTTCATTTTTGGGGGATGTCTACAAAGTTAATACTTCCCATCAAGTAGGAACATTCCTTCAAGCTAAGCGGTACTTAGCGCGCTCACCTCTAATTCCAGAATCCTGAACTCTAACAGTTCATTCTGGTCTCTGGAGTCTTGGAGCTCCTCCTGAGCCCGACAGCACTCCAGGTCTAGTTTTTCCACCTGGACGGCACAAAGTTTACAAATATGACCTGGGTAAGCCATTGATGGCAAATGAATTTTTTTTAGCTCATTTGGATGGTAGTCCGACCTTCTCGTAAAGTTCCTGATTTCTTCGCAGGAATAGCTGCTTCTCCTCCACCCATTTGGAGTCCTGATGGAGAATAGACAAGCTTTTTGTTGGTTCTGCTGGTTTATCTTGTGCAGTTGTCTATGAAGGCCTCATTGTAAGAAAATCGAACGATATCATCTCGCCGTTCAATTCAAATGCACGGAACTGTTCTGCGTAATTCGACCCGCACAAGATGTCGCGTAGAAAGTCGTTTTAAAAGGCTCAGTGTGAGCGTGTGCCGTACCTGACCCTTCATGGTCACCTCTTTCTCCAAATCTTCAATTTTGGCCTTGTACCTGAGTATGTCTGCTTGGAGCTGCTCCTGAGCCTGAAACATCCAAAAGAAATTCTTTTGCCCTCAAATTTCACACTTTCATATTGAATCCCCCGCCGTCCGTTGAATTGACGTTCCACATGCCGCTAAATCAATTGATCGTATCTCTTGGCGAGATGATCACTTTGATGAACATGCGCCACCATGTCCAGTGGCAAATGTCATGATCATTTCAAACGGCTGACTCCAATGACTTATCAGGCAAACACTTGGTAAATGCCGTACGTAGCTGAAACTAAAGGCTGGGCGATAAATCATGATTTTGGTGTCGGCGTCATCAGAGTGCTTGCTAATTCGTTTGAAGAATGCAAGGAAAATTTGGCAGAATTGCTAACCTCAATTGACCTAAAACGCAAAAGGTTTGACGTCAAGTCAAGTAGGAAAAAAAAGAGCATATAAGTTCACCTTCCATAAATGATGCTTGTATCACGACACTGTATTGCGTACCTTGGCTTCCATCTCGGCATCAAGAATTCCTCCCTTCTGTTCCTGCAGCAGGGCGTATGCTCGCTGTAAGGCTTGGTATTCCCTGGTCAGCTGACGGAAACGGAGCTCAGACTCCTCATTGGCTAGACCCTGACCAAGAAACAGATCATCGTCTGTCAATACGTCCTGCGGTATTGCTTGGAATGAGCTTTGACACTTGCAACTGGCAAAACACATGGCTCAGGTTAAAAGGAAGGAGTGGAAATGGAATAATCACCACATCCAGGTCTTCATCCGGAGTAGCCGGTGTTCGATCCGTACGGAAGGAAGCCACCGAGGATGTTTCCGAATCCATTGACTCTTCGTCGTAGCCGAAGAATGTGTCCACGACAATGTGCCTCTGCGCAAAGTTCATATAAACGACATAAGTGGGCTAAAAGGTCGGAGAGCCCAGTAATAACCACCATTCAAGAACATAAATTCCACCTTCACCTTGATTGGTCTGGAACTCCTTTTATGTCTCTTCTTCCGAAGCAGTTTCTCTCGGTCCTGGAACCAAAGAAGAATTCAAATCAATTGAATGCTTGTAAGAAACTCATTGAGACTACCTATAGACTGAATCATTTTGATGATGGGTTGATTATGCATGTCATTCACGGTGAACATGGGATGTGAGGAGACTCAACGACCGTGCGCTGGCGGTCATGACGACACGTACTCGTGCGAGCTCGTCGATCATGCTTTGCTGCTCCAGGACTTGAAGTTTGAGAAAAGCTATTTCCTGGTCATCCTGGGCTTGGTCCAGGTCATTCAGGGACTTCTGTTTCTTTAGTGGAGGTTGGGAGCTGATCTTTTCCCTCTGAGAAGAAGAGCAGAAGGTCAATTGGTTTGGACAGAAGGGGCGGAAAGTGCTCGTGCGCCTGGGTGCTGACCATCTCAAGGTTCTCCTTGGCCAGATTTTTTGCTTTCTCCTCCAGCTTCTGGATAGTCAGCATCAGGTCATCGTTGCGCTTACTCAGCAGTTTGTTCTTGTCCAACAGCGGCTTGTACTGCTTCTCCGACTCCCGCGCACGCTTCAGCTGCTCCGGGAAACGGCAAATGTTAGCGGAGGGGACAAGAAAAGAGGAGCGTGGAGAGAAAGTCCAAATTGAACCTACGAGTTCATTCCGCTCGTCTCCTAGCAGCGAGTTTCTGTCCTCCAACTTGCGAATCGTTGAGTTGAGCTCGGCCATGCGCCTTTGATTTCTCCGTAGGTCCTTTGTATGAAAAAAAACAACAACAATCAACTTGAAGTCTGTGCATGAGCAATCATGCCAACCATTTGAGGGAAAGTCCGAAATGAAATCAAAGCGTTGTTTACCGTGCCTCTGAGTTAGTTATGCAGAAATGGCGACCTAATGAGCGATCACGTTCCACAAAATGGATCTGACCCAGCAAACGCGCTCATTAACAGTTGACGATACGTGACGAGACAATATTGTCAGTCAGGAGACATCATGATAATATCATATGTCGCTCATCCGTGTCAACATGTGAACCTCTGTGAGAACAAGAAGGCTACTTACAGGGCTACCACAGTGCTCGGCGCCATCTCCGACACGACCCGGAATCTCTCTCTTGGGACTTCCTGCGCCGCACTCGGCCTCCTTGACCAGGAAAAGCTGCTCATCCAGCGCATCCTTCTGAAGCTGCAGCCTTTGGAGGAAGCCCGTGGTTGACTCCATCTCCCTCTCCAGAGAGAAGATGGTGCGATCTTTTGCTTTGATTTCATCGACCTGGAGCAGGAATAGGGTTATGGCCATCCGTCGATGGCGGCGAATGTGAGTGACTGTGCCTGACCAGTCTCCGGATGTCCCGTTCGCAGTCCCACTTGATCTTGGAGATCTGTTCCTGGTGCTGCTGGTGCTCCACCCGCAGATCGCCGGCCTTCATCTTGTCTGCCTGGATCATGTTGCTGAGGGCTTCGTCCGTTTGCTTCTTGGCCGCCTTCAGCTCGGCTATCTCTTGGAGGAGCTTCACCCTCTCCTGATCGAAGAAGCGGCGAGCGTCCTCCTTGGCTTCCAGAGTCAATGCCGTGCGGACCTATTGACACACATTTGATGGTTTTGCAAAAAAATTCTTCTTCCCAAGACAAGCGTTCTTGCCAACCTTCTCGCCGCTGCCATCCCGTATGGCGCTCAGTGCGGTCTTGAGCCTCTGGTTCTCCTGGTCTTTGATTTTGGCATGGCGGGCCAGCTCTTGCTCATGCTGCCGCGTCAGATTTTCCCGGAGGGCCTGGAGCTCTTTTTGTTTTTCCTCATGCCACTTGGCCCGCTGCTCCGTCAACATGGCGGTGTGGCGGTGTTGCTCCTGCTCGCGCACCCGCTTCACCTCCTGTACTTTGTCTCGCTCCAGCTTGCTCACCTTTGGTGGAAATTGCAATTAGACGTGGGATGATCGAAACATAGCTCTGAGAACATCCAAACACGATTAAGGAGGATGATACCTTGCATTTTTCTTGGTGCAGTTCAATCTGAATGTCAGTCAGCTTGGACCTGAGATCTTCATTGGCTGCCTGCAGGGCAGAGATGAGGGCTTCGGGCTTCTCGCCCTTCACGCGCCCTTTCTTGGCCATTGGTTCAATTAGTCAGTGTCTCTTCTGTTGCGTTCATGGAGACTTTACAGAAACGGTCCACGGTGCTCCCAAGGCTTCCTGTTTCTCCTCTTCGTCATTCTCCTGTTAGACAAAAGGGCTGGGCGAGGGTCAAAGGGGACCAGCAGAGACATTTTTCTGGTTACAGACAGGACTGTATTAAAGGTAGAGGCAAATGTTAATGGTATGTGTGATGTTACTGGCCAGCCCATATATCATATATATATATATATGCCACATAAATAAATAATGTGACCTTATTTCTCGATTTAAAAAGATTTAGTGCCCCGTTAAGGGTTAAAAAATAGAAAATCTACTAGCTGCCGACAAGATTGTTCACTTCGACACACTAATAATAATTCCGTTCCGAATAATATTTGCTTCTTGGAAAGCCATCATTTACAAGAAATGAATGTTCAGAGAGTATCAACTGGAGTAATTCATTTTCACTTGCATTAGTATAATGCATTAGAAGTTAGAGATTTCTGTAAGATAATTTGATTCCATCCAAACCTTCATAACAATTGTCTGGTGTTCAATAGGTTCTATCGATACAGTGCAATACAAATAGATGCCGTTTTCCCAGTACGTTTTTTTTTGCCTTTCTAATTTGAGTAATTGAAGTTAGCTGCCCTTAAATCTTCTTAAGTTAGATGGAGACAGTGATACAAAGATTATCAGAAAGAAAATGACATAACATTGCTTAAAAGATTTTGGAATACAGATTAAAGTCATGGTCACGTGGAATCAACATAGACGTAACACACAGCAATCAAGTAGCGCTTTTTGAAGTGGAGTTGTCCAAAAGAAAATAGCGGCTGCATATATTGTGTCGTATATATAGAACTTCTCGTGGTATCCCTGATTATCTGTCAATTGTGCCACCATACCCTAGTTGGGAATCACTGAAGAAAGATCTCCCTGTGAAATTGCACTTGGGGGCAAAAACAAAAAAGATTCCGGTTCCCATGACTTCAAAATCTGATTATTTTTCAAACTCAACGCTGACGACAAGACATGTGCTGTTTGGTCATTTCTGGGCCAAGACGACCTCAAACATGACACAACCGATGAAGGTAATGAGTCGGCATTTTGGTGTTGCCATGTGCAACACCTTCATGCAAAGCCAGCTCCATTTTACCAAGAGCTCTAATACGGCATTAGCCTAGAAATCATTGAGAGCGGCCAAAACCAGGAAGGAATTTGATGTCTTTTTCAAACTGATTACTGTCATATTTTAGCTTCAAACAGGAAGCTGCTGGCAAGTCTCCTAAAAGGTCAATCTGCTTCTCTAACATGATAGGAAAAGAAATCTGACCAGCTGGGTTATCCAAATAACATTTCAGGTTGAGTAAAAAAAAAAAAAAAATCTTTACTGTATATTCCAGGAGTTGAACTAAATGTGCAAATATGAGTCCAGGCAACTTTGGCAAACTAACAAGAGGAACCAAAGATTTACTAAAACGTCAACACCTTCAATAACAACGATGACATAATAATTGCTCACACACATGTGACCCGCTCTACCATAAGAAGCATTAAAAATCTTTGCTTCTCACTTGTACACTATCATGCGACGTCCTGGCTAATCCGTATTACGCAATGACACCGTCAAAAGCTCAACTAAAGGTGACGTAAATGACCAAGCGTGCAATTTTAATGAGTCTGGCAAAATATCAACTGGAAGGATGCATTTAATGGTAAAGAAAAGCAAAAAGATTTATTAACTTTTCACAATGCTGTCAGTCTCACTCATTGCTTGTGTATCTTCTCCAACATACGAAATTAAAAGCAGAACTCTTGTGAAATATTGCCCATTTTGAATAAGCCCATAAGCTGTTTGAGTCTATATGTTTTGGAAACATAACCTACTAAATATCCTTTTAAGGAAAATGCCACTTTTATTTAATGATTGCTTTTTTTTTCTGGATCCTGTGTTTGTGTCTGTAATTCCAGTGATGTCTGATGACAAATTATTTCCCCCTTGAACTCAAGCTTGACTTTTTGTTTTATTGTCATACATTTGGAGGAGGAGCCCTGTCGTTCTAATTGATCAGCATTCGACTAAAACGAGAGCAGAGCCTTGATATGCGCTGACCTTTAAAAGGCAATAATGCCACCATTGTTTACTCCTCTCAGTACAGCAGCGCGTGTTCAAATGAGGCCAGTGTGACAGACAGACAGACAGCCAGCCAGCCCCATGGCGGATATGGCTGCCGCTGTCCAAGGCCCATACTTTGCTTTGCCACCAACAAGCTGATGCATGGCTCCTCACACGCTCCATTATGGTGCTGCAAATGCCCATTGAGCATCCCCCCCTCTTCTTCCTCCTCCTCCTCCTTCTTCCCCAGCAGCCTCCTCCCACGTCACCCGCGCAGTGCAGGCCGAGATTCTCCCACTTCCGACATGCAGGCTAAGCGGGTGCTGCACGTCCAAATCCTGCACAATGCCGCTTTATTACCCCGTCGTCACAACAGATATTAAATTAATCGACATAGTGTCCGTTCGGGATCAAGTCTGCAGCAACACGGAGGAGAGCGAGTCCAATGCAAGTCTAATAGGCCCCGCTAGTAACGGGAAAGCCCCACGCGAGACGGTGCTGAATGTGGACGTTTAGCATCGTCTTACCTCAAAGTCCATGGAGAGATGTCCGAACGGGTGTGAAATGCACTCCATGGTGGATTACTGCACGTTTTTAGATGGAGAAAAAAGAGGTGAGCATCATCATCAGTCAGCGCGATGAGGTGATGATGAGGGTGAAGAGGAGGATGATGATGATGCTGCTGCTGGAGTTTAGCACCGCCTTCCTCGCTACGATGAGCTCACTGGTTTCCGTCGCAGTCCACCGACATCCGGCCGGATCTGCATAAAGAAAACCACAATTGCCCCAACAAGAAAAAAAAAAAAAAAAAAAAAAAAAACGTGCATAATATATATGTGCTATTTACTATGTATTCTATTTTGCTCTGAAGCATTTGCAGCATGCATGGCGGAAATAAAAGCAACTTTGAATGCATTGAAATAAGTCCCCTCAAAATACATCATCCTGCTTCACGCTTTCTTTGCCCCCCTTACTCGTTGACATGAGACTTTTCAACTTGAACATTTCCAATTTACATACTTATGTGAACACCAGTCACGTCTCTGCAATATGTAGCAGCAGTGCAAAATAACTCCACCATATATAACTTTTGTTTTTTTTCCAATTCAACTTTTATATCTTGTGCATATGGTATATTTTCATGCCCAAAGGCAATAGCATAATAATAATAATAATAATAATAATCAGCATTGTACCCAATATGCTGCTTTTTTTCTCTTCCTCCCTGAGCAGTAACAGCCATGACTCCTTCGTGTTTTTCTGGGATCAATAGAGAAGGAATCCCTGGGTCATCCCAAAGGTGCAACCCAGTCCTCCTCCAGCACTCATAGACTTGCATAAATAGCTTGCGCCTCAGAGCACCTCTATCTACTGAGAGGCAAGTGCGATAATCTTACTGTATCTGCTCAGGGTATTCCCACTTGACAAGTCTCGCTCCTGCTTTGTTTCGAGTGCAGTTTGGACGCGCAAAACGCATTCTTTTGATTTGATCTTCGCCTTTGGTTGTAAAAAATGCTCTCAAAGGAGAAAGATGCTGACAATTGTGCCGTTTTTGTGGCCAACGGAGGGCAGAAGAAACTGAAAGAAACGGAGGAACGGGGCTACTGGAGCACGAAAGCCGAGTTTATTCTCACGGTGATGGGTGCAATCATTGGACCGGGGAACGTTTGGAGATTTCCTTATCTGTGTTACAAAAACGGTGGAGGTGAGATGGGGCTTCTTTTTTATTCTGACAAGGTATTTGTCACTTTTGCCGTCTTTGGTGGTTCTAATATTTGATTTCTCCGTAGGTGTGTTTTTCATCCCGTATATTTTGTTCATGGTCTTTTGCGGGATCCCCTTGTTCTTCCTTGAGACCGCTATGGGACAGTACACCAACCAGGGTGGTATAACGTGTTGGAAAAAGGTTTGCCCACTTTTTCAAGGTACCTATTCCCATTCATCTTCATTTTAGTTAACGTTTGAGTCATTTGGAGAATAGTGATGAGACGCGGAATTGGTGCGTAATTACGCACGGATTGCGCAGTCCATTTACGATGGAAATACTTACATGGTTGCTTTTTCTGTCTTTTACCTTGCAGGCATCGGCTATGCGAGTCACCTTATCATTGCATTCGGCGCCACCTCCTACATTACGATTATCGCTTGGGCGTTTTTTTATCTGTTCTCCTCCTTTAGTGCCGAGTTGCCTTGGGCCACATGTGGAAACGACTGGAACACAGGTTGGCATTAACTTTCAAGTATTTTGGAGATCATTTGTATTGAGAGAACTTTCCATGTGCAGAGGATCCGACTAAGTGTTTCATATGTTGGATTCACTTGAAAAGAAATGTTTTTAATTCTGTGATTGCGAAAGGGTTATAGAATGTGTTGCAATATTTATTTAGCCAAGAATATTGCACATTATCTGCGTATGCTTGGCATGGAAAAAGAGTTTTTTGCTTGATTTGTCGCACATGTCCTTGGCTTGTAGACTCATGCGTGGACATCAGCATTGCAAATCTGAGCCTCGGCGTCACACACAGGGAGAACATCACACTGCCTGTTGTAGAATTTTGGGAGTAAGCCCGCCCAGTCGACTATTTCCTCTCCCCTGACTCCATTTCTATTCTTCCCCCACCTCTTTTTTCCTGCTTTCCTTTTCCAGCTGCCCTTTCACCCCGCCTTCGTCCTGTACAGTTGCATTGCTCCCGCTCCTGAATCATGTTGTTGTGCCATCGCCACCATTGCTCCATACGTATGCTCTCCTCAGGCGCAGAGTGCTGAAGATCTCCCGTGGGATTGAGGAGGTGGGAAGCTTGAGGTGGGAGCTGGTCTTGTGTCTCATCCTGGCATGGGTCATCTGCTACTTTTGCATTTGGAAAGGGATCAGATCCACAGGGAAGGTTAGAAATAGTTCAGCAGCGAGCAACATGGCTTCATTGCTTCCAGCATAACACATACGTATATTTTTTCATCCAAGTATTGCTTACAGTGTTCTCGCCTTTCCCACAGTAACAGGGATGGATACATGGCAAGAGCGAGGATAAATGATTGCCTAAAAAGCCCAAATGCTTTAAAGACCTTTTCACACGGTGCTTAGTTTGGCATGGCATACTGTCAACACGCCCACTCATTATGTGTGTGCTGCACAGTTGTAAAATGTTTGCCGCTGAAGTGGTGATGTCAGACGGCACATCTGATTTTCATCCGAAGAATTGTCAGTGATATCAGAGTGCTGAAAATGTGGATATTTTCTTATCCTGGTAAATAAAATCAATTGGCAACCTTGAGAATCTTGAAAGGCACCCAACAAATCAAATTATTATTATTATTTATTTTTCTTATAACAAAACATTTGAAAAAAAAAAAACGCCCACCATGGGAAGGCAACTATCTGCACACCTTTGATATAATATGTAAATGAATAAAAATACACTACCGTTCAAAAGTTTGGGGTCCCAAAATTGTTTGGCTGACCCCAAACTTTTGAAGGGTAGTGTATATATTTATTTAGATAATTATTTATAGATTATTTATATAATCTTCTGTGTAAAAAATCTTATAATATATATGTATACTTATATTCACAGATTATATATAATCTTATACAAATATAAGATACAATTTATAATATTTAATTCATAATATTTTATTATAATAATATTTACACTACCGTTCAAAAGTTTGGGGTCACCCAAACAATTTTGTGAGCCCAAACGTTTGAACGGTAGTGTAAATAGTACGTATGTATCTAAACACAAGGGCTGTATTTAATTCAGATGCTCGAACTCTAAATGCAGCAAACTAATACTAAGTCTTAAATTGTGTCTTGCTTCCTTTCAACCAGGCAGCCTACTTCACAGCTACTTTCCCCTACGCGATGCTGCTTGTTTTACTCATACGCGGTGTGACGTTACCAGGGGCAATGGAGGGAATTATTTTCTACATCTACCCTGACGTATCGCGCTTATCAGATCCACAGGTAAGAACCAAGTGTGTATTTTTTCTTATCGGCATTTTCAGTGTTCCATTTTCCGTGTTCTCAGGTGTGGTTGGATGCCGGCACTCAGATCTTCTTCTCTTATGCCATCGGCCTCGGGTTCCTGACCTCGCTTGGCAGTTACAATACTTACAACAACAACTGTTACAAGTACGCACGCATGCTCAAAAAGTATTTGAAGGTGTTGGACACCAGGAACAAATGAATTCTAATTTCAGGGAAGTCCGAAATCCAGACCATCTGGATGTCAACTTGCATTTAAGATGACTCCATCGTGCTTGTTCAGGATTGAAATTTGATTGGCAACAAAAACGAGGCGCAGTTCTGTACTTTCCCTTCGTCATTTATTTAATATAAATGGGTGTGTGTTTTTTTTTTAGGGATTGCGTCTACCTGTGTTTACTGAACAGCGCCACCAGTGTTGTGGCAGGTTTTGCCATTTTCTCCGTCTTGGGATTCATGACCTACGAGCAAGGCGTCGGTATTGCAGAGGTGGCCGAATCAGGCAAGTGATGATGCCATTGGTTCCGCTCTTCTATTTTGCTCTCGAAAGCGCAGATATCAGATTGGTGTAACCTGTTATGAAAAACAAAATAGGAGCTTCAATTTACTCAACTCCCTGATCCGAGTCAATTTTGAAATGTATGTGTTTAGGTCCAGGACTGGCCTTTATTGTTTATCCCCGTGCTGTGGCCATGATGCCCGTGCCGCAGGTGTGGGCCGTGTGTTTCTTCCTCATGCTCATTCTACTCGGCTTGGATAGTCAGGTAAGCTTTACCTTTATGAACAAGGAAGCAAGCAAGCGCCCAGTAGACTTTCAACAAACCATTTTGGCTGCTTCCGCCTCCCAATCAGTTTGTCGGTCTGGAATGTCTGATGACATCACTGGTGGATCTCTACCCGTCTTACCTACGTCAAGGCTACAGACGTGAGCTGGTTCTTCTGGCCATCTGCACCGTGTCCTTTCTGCTGGGACTTTCTCTGGTGACGGAGGTTTGTAAAAGCCATAGGTGACATTTGATTCATGATGAATATTGAATACAATGTCATTGTTTTTGTTATTGCTGTGCTTATAGGGAGGGATGTACCTGCTCCAGCTGGTGGATTTCTACGTCTGCAGTGGGACCACCCTGCTCCTGCTCTCCATCTGCCAGTCTGTCAGCATTGCTTGGCTCTATGGTATGCATTATGAAAAGAAGTCTAAAAACAAAGTCTAAATGCCTCCCGCTTTACCTCACAGGGGCTGAGCGTTTCTATGGGAACATCACAGATATGATTGGCTATCGTCCTTCTCCGCTCATGAAACTCTGCTGGTGCTACTTCACTCCATGTTTATGTTTTGTAAGTATCAAGTCAGGCTCCCTTTTTGTTCATTTAACATTTTGTACTTTTCCACTATGGACTCGGTCCAGGCAGTTTATGGTCACGCCATTTAGTTTGCAAGCCTGCCCTGCGCGGAATTTAAATGAGAAGAGCCGCAAGCGTAGAAACAAGTCAGCTGTGTTCATTCCCACAACACTGCAAATGCCATTTTCCACCTATTTACAAAAATACCAGACAAATGAAAACGCCATTCATATGCTTTTCCCTTGGTGGGCGACCAGTCCAAGTTGTCGTCTGCCTTTAGCTCAGTCAGCAGGAATTGGCTTCAGCGCTCTCCAAACACAAAGAGGATATATATATATAAAAAAAAAAGAAAGGATGAAATGAATATACATAAACAAAGTTCATATCATATTTGCTGCATTCATCCAATGTCTTCTCTCACCGCAGGGCACCTTTATCTTCTCCATAGTCCGATTTTCTCCCCTGAAGTTCAGTCACACTTATGTTTATCCACTTTGGGCCAACATCCTGGGCTGGTTCTTGGCCACCATCTCCCTGAGCCTCATACCTCTGTTTGTGCTCTACAAGCTCCTAAATGGAGAGGGCACCCTTCGTCAGGTGAGATAAATATGCAAGCATAGAAGGATCAAAAAGATTGTTCAAATGTTTCCGTTAAAGCACTGGAGCCTCGGTCATGGTAGCCTCATATGGACCTGACGTCAAAGCACTCGAGCATCAGTCATGTTAGCCTCTTATGAACTAGATGCATGTTGAGGTTTGTTTAAGTACAACTTGGCAGCCAGTCATAGCCTCAGCAATAGATTTCCCAAACGACATTCTTTGGAAACCAACCCAACGGAATACCGTTTTTTTCCGTGTATAGTGCGCAAAATTTTACTAATTTATTGTCCTAAAATCTGGGGTGCGCATTATACATAGGTACAAAAAAAATGTACATTTTTTTTTAAATTTTTTTTTTTTAAAGAAAGTCATGGTACAACATACGACCGCAATGCTCTCGTATCAGACGCTTGCTCAATCACCTGCTCGTTTGCTGTCTGTCACAATGTACCCTACACAAATCCGAAACATTTGTTGCGGCTCCGAGTCACGACGAGGGGCAAGTTTTCGTTTCCAAGGGTGTTTTTATTCCTCTTCAACGTCTCTCCCATACAGAGCCGCCTTTTTCACGTCCGCACGCCTTTTTCACATGCGCGCACGGAGCGCGGTGGTGCGTTTATGGGCAGTCGGAGAAATCAACGCCAACAAAAAAAATTACATCCAGCCTAGTTAAGACCATACCAAAGACTATAAAAATGGGACCCATTGCCTCCCTGCGTGTGTGACGATCATTGGGACTTAAAAAAATAAAAAATAAAAATATTTTTTTTTTTTTTAAAAATCATAAAAATTGGGTGCGTATTATACATGGGTACAGGCTTTTTTCCAGCATCAGCATGCCATTTTTAGGGTGCGTATTATACATGGGGGCGCATTATACACGGAAAAATACGGTACTATCCAATAATTCATGTGTGATCACGTACGTACATAACTTCCAGGGATCTGTTTTTGGGGAAAAATGCCTCCTTTTTTTTTTTTTTTTACTTCTTGGCAGTCTATTTATACAGACGTATTGCTTTGTCTTCCCGCCCAATATAATTAATGTACACCCAGTGTAAGATAAATTTTCCATCCTTATGTCAAATTCCATCATGATAAATTGACTCCAAAAAATAACTCCATGTTGCGGACAGTAGAGTCATTCAGTTCAATCTCGTCTGCCCTCAGCGATTCCTGATCCTTTGCCTTCCCGAAGATGACCTGAAATGTCTTCCCCAGCTGAGAGACAAAGTCGTCGCTCCAGTAACTGAACTCATATCTTTGTCTGGTGAAGTGGAAGTTAACAAGTGACCGAGTACGCAAAAAAAAACTAAGTGAACTACCGTAATTTTTGGACTATAAGTCGCACCGGAGTATAAGTCGCACCAGCCATAAAATGCCCAAAAAAGTGAAAAAACAACAACATATATATGTATATAAGTCGCTCCTGAGTATAAGTCGCCCCCCCAACCAAACTATGAACAAAAACGCGACTTATAGTCCGAAAATTACGGTACAAAAGGCAAATACGTGACATTTCACTTTAGTGTGAGCCCGTTGCAAGAACATTACAAAGGGGCAAGAGTGTCAGGAAATAATAATCTTCTTTTGAAATGAATCCGCCTTACAAGATAAGCCCTGCCAACAGTGTATGGTAGCATTTTTTTTTAACTTGGTTCTCTGCTGGACTACACAACAAACCTGGATGTTTTCATACTGAATTAGTCTTAAGGTTCTTTTTTATAAAAGTAATATTTGTGTTGACTTTTTATTTTTGCTGAGAAAAACAATTTACATACTGAGGCCATGTCTAAATGTTGCCATTTTTTTATTTTTTTTAAAGGAATATTTCCCCCTCTCTGGCACTCTTTTGTTAAAAAAAAAAGAAAAAATCGTTTTAAATATTAAACTTTTTTTTTTTAAACTCTCTGGGGATGTGTGGATGGCAGGGAAAACCGCAGAAAAATATCACCTGTTTGCAAAAAAAAAAAAAAGCCATGAGTGTTTTGCTCTGTGCTTGAATGTAATAAGACATGTATATATAAAGTAACGATAAAGAACAAAGCTTACTTGATCACAACAAATCAAAATGAAAAGACCATCTGAAAAATATTTGCACGCTAATAAAGTAAAGCCAGACATAACATTTGAAAATAAAAGACCATTTATTGTTTTTCCTGATGGCCGTCTGGTAGAAAAAGTACAGAATCTGGTGTAATAATTTAAACACTGTATAAATAAAGCATCTCTTGGGACAAAGCAGAGAAAGGTTGAATCGAGGCAAGTGGTGCTCTTGTTTCTTGCAGATTCTTCCTCAGTTCTGAAACTTTCATGTGGATTCCCTCTATTTGTGTTCTCCAGGCATGGTTGACGAGAGTCACAAGAACCTGGGACATTCCATCAAGTCCACTTGCCTTCATTTAACCTTTCCCGAGTACTCGTACAGGAATAAAAAAAAAAATCCCGTCAGGTTGTTATTGTTCCAATAAAAGTCTGCTCGATTGGCATTCATGCTTCGTTTTTATGGATAAGATTTTATTTGTCATCCGTTCCTAAGGTGTTAGTCGGCTGGCAGTCCTGATGGCAAGGTGTGCTTAAGACTTGTTCACACAAGTTTAACACTATTCAAATAATTCAATAGTTGGGCTAAGAATTACCAATGCAGGAGCTTTACAGATCCTCATTGAAAGCATTAGTTGACGCGGGAAAAAAAAGATGCACCATGGTTATGTTTAAGAACTTTGTGACATGTGTGTTTGCTGAATATATGGTGGTGGGGCGTGGGGGGTCAATGATCAATCCACTTCTGTTAGGCCACAGGGTCTCAGAAATTCCTGCCCTCGCTCATGAATCCATTTGTTGGACACTGCAACGACAAAAGTGGGATACTTCTTTTTTTTTTTTTAAGTCAAAAGTCTACACACCCCTGTTCAAAGTTTGGAAACAACAGGCTTATCATTTGAAACCGTTTTAATTTCAAACTTTACATTCCAGGTGCTAATACCCAGGAGACATTAGATAATATGATACAAATGTTCTTGGCTGAAGGAACTATGCAGTAATGTAACAAAATGTGTCCACAGTGATCAAATTTAAACACGTGAAGGAATATGAGTCGCTATGCCCAAGAGTAAGTTTCCATTAAAAAAAAAATTCTCTCATCATAACACATATGCCATTTTGTGTGGCATACATTGGGTCAATCTCGACTCACCCCATTTACTTCCTACTAAAACAGGACAGGCTGCATGTCTGGTCCTGTAGTCTCCTTCCCCACTTTTGAAAAGGTTATACCAGAATACTGCTGTCCCCTGTGATGCAATTAGACCATAGTAAAAAAACAATGAGAACATTCAACGAAAAACAGATGTAAGAGAAGGCTCACAGATTTAAACATGAATGTGTGGGAAGTCAACAGTCATAGATTGGAATCTATTGTTCTTTGCCGCACTAGAAGAGCATAAAACAGCACAATGTTTCCGAGCCATCAAGTGAGGCAACTGAAGATGTCCAAATATTCTTGCCAAATGGGGTTTTTTTCCCCCCCCCCCAAATGTCTGTACAATGCAAGCAGAGCTCTGGGATGAATCTATGAGCATATTTCTTCGATATCATTCTTCAGCCTTCGAAATATGGCTCTATCTAGAGTCACTGTAAGCACTATGGGACTCAACGTTACAGAACTGGCGCTAAATATTATTTCTTTCAAAATGTAATTTATATTTAACACAGAGCAGAGATTGTTGCATATTTGCAAATACATTTATAATCCTTATAGTGATCAACTAAATTCCTTCGTAAATGTTAATCTGACTTTGGGTGAGTAGGCCGACATTTTGTCCTTCATCAATGAAGTGCTGATTAAACGCCATAGTTTATTAATTGATTACCTTTCTGGGCTGGATAACAGCCCCAAAGTCAGGGAAGACTGTGGCACCTCCTGCTTCAACGTCGCTCATCTGGAGGGAAAAGAAAAATAGATCATTTTGTGTCCATATATGAATAGAAACATAAATAAATGCCCCCAAAAGATGTGATCAAAACAGTTCAGGCATTCATTTGAATTTTCAATGAACTCCAGCTGCAGTTGAAATTTAAAGTCTCCACGACAAACCAATGCATTAATGTGAGCTATAATCGGTAGGACTCAATTGAAAACTATTTTTTTTCCAAAATAAAATAAAACTTGCCTCTCAAATAGCGGCGACCGGATGCACGTACTTACATAGTTCAAAAAAGTTGCCACCCGATTTCCAGTGCCTAATCTTTTGAAGGCATCTGGCTCATCTTTCTACAAAGATAAAATTCAAGTGTAAAATACACAATGAAGACAACACTGTTACTTACGTAATTTAGGAAGGTGGCAAGCCTATTTCCATCCACCTTGAGGTTGCTGTCAAAAGGACGCTGCAACAGATGTTTATAATTTTAGCGCAAGGCTTCAATCAGGAGCCCGCCGAAAAGGCTCGCGACTACGCCCAAATGCAATTAAGGCTTTAACGAATGTAATTGTTATGAGTCAAGAAAAAAAAATGTGGAATTGCATACAATCCAGGTGTGGTGCACCAATTCAAATCAGGTTCTTATTTATGTTGCAGGTTGTCCTGACATGACCGGTTGTGATTTATGCAAAATCTTTCGTCATCATTGCACGCACACTTCCAAACAGCTGCACAAAGTACAGCAACATCATGCGTGATAGACATAACAGATGCCATATGAACTGCAAACAATTCCTCATGGTGTTCAGTTTCAACACGCACACACTATGAATGCGAACTCACCCTGGAGAAGTCAAAATGTGGCTCGTACTGTCCTCCAACGCCGTAGTTAGCAACCTGGTCGGCCATTAAAAGAGATGACTTATACATTGAAAAAACAATGAACACTGCATATTACATATGGCTTATTTTTGCTCCTTTTTAGCAAACATTATTGTATGTAAATAATATTATTCATATTATTTTTGCACAAGTGTGAACGTTTGTTTGTTTGCCCATGTGTGAAGTCACATCAACTTGTGCTAGCGTGATATTAAGGTTAGTTTGTTCGTAAGCAGTATTACCGTAATTTTCGGACTACAAGTCGCGTTTTTTTTCATCGTTTGGGTGGGGGGCGACTTATACTCAGGAGCGACATATATATGTTTTTTTTTCACTTTTTTGGGCATTTCATGGCTGGTGCGACTTGTACTCCGGTGCGACTTATAGTCCGAAAATTACGGTATTAAACTTCATATGAAGATGCTTTATTTCTGCACATAATAATTGACTGGATAAAGGCATTTGACATAAAGTGGTGATTGGGTACATGCTTCACTTTCAGTGAAAATGGCAATTAACAAAGCCCTTCTAGGAATGGAAACGATATGAAATTTGAAAATTCATGATTGTGCCGTATTTCTATATGTTTGAACATTACCTGTAATAACTCTGCTGTGTCTACTGTTAGTCCTGTGATGTCCTGTATTCTCTGATTGACTCTGGCAATGACCGGACCATCTTCTTCTTCTAACCAGGCACTGATTAAATGGGAAAAGTGTATTTAGTAGGAAAGATCAAACACGCTTCAGCTTGTTTGAATCACCTTTTTGATACTCTGTAGTGGGCGGTGGTCAACACTCCTGTTTTGGGGTCTCGGACTGTAGCTCTGGCAAGCTTAAAAAAAAGAATAACACAACGTTCAGTACATTTTTCTGGCTTTCAAACAAATATTTCAAACCAGATTGTTTTTTTCCCCCCCTAATATCAATGTCGTGTCTCACCCTGGGTTTGGCCATCTCTTTAATCTTCTCAATTTCATAGTCGGAAAGCGCTTCCAAGTAGCGTACAATGTGTGGGCTGTCCCACTCGTCCTCCTCCATCATGGGCTTCAGTAGCAGGCGAGGATTCTTCTTTCCATCCTGGTAGCGGCAGAACAAACGGCTGCGCCTCGCTTCCGTCTGGTGACGTTTTTAACATCAAAAGAAAGCGATCAATAAATGCGGTGTGTGTCAATGCCAGTATATTTTGTTGTGACTTTTTCAGTAAAATGAAAAATCCCGCCCCGTTTAAAAACGAAGGACGTTGCATGTGTGTGTTTTCTCAATCCGACTCACCATTCCGTCTCTTTCCCCTCTGCACAGAGCCTCGTAGGCATCTCTCTCTGGCAAGTGGTCTGAGGGTCTGACGTAGGTTCCCAGATGAATGGGCTCCTCTGAAGTAGGCTGGCTGCTCTGCTCCTCCTTCTGCTGCTCACTCTGCTCTTTGAGGAGCAGCTTCTCAAAATAACGTAAGTTTCCTCCTGCCCTCTGGTGGCTAGGATCTGTCGGCACAAGGGAATGGGATTTGTCAATGTGGTCCACATGCTACATCAATTACAATGAATACAGCTGAGTTAACATCTGCCATCTACTAAGAACTACACAATTTGTCATGAAAGGTTTCTGACAGTTGTCACCGCAGACTCGGACAATGGGCTTAAATTAACCCGTTTAAACCGAAAGCTCATACCTAGGCTGCGGCACACCCTGTGGTTTTACTCTGCCCAAAACCTAATTATAGAGGAAGCAAAAACACATACTCAAGACTGCAAACTAATAAGAGGAAAGGTTTTCAACACAACACTCCCCATGAAATAGATTTGTTTTCCAGATCGAAGCTGCCTTCTGAATTTGTTTTCTTACCTATGGCCACCAGCCTGCGCGTGAGCTCGACGGCACGAGGCAGGTCTCCCATTTGGTAAACGGAATAGCTGAGGTAGTCCAAAATAGATGACTTGGAAACCACAGCGTCTTCCCCGGCGTCCAACTGTTTCAAGGCCTGTTGCACCCACAGCACGGCGTGGTAATAGTCGCCCTCGTTATAAGCCGTCCTGCCCATGTCAAAACAATCGTCCACGTTCAGAAGGGCGCTGGAGTGCATGCCTAGGACAACAATCAAACGGGTGAGGTCTCGTATCACAAGTACATCTGCGATATTGCCCATTTCTCTCTTTACAGATTCTTTAAAGCTCCGGAAAAAAAGGGTCTTTTCCACTCCACGCTTCGTAATTACCTGGAAGTCTTCCTTTGGAAAAGTCCTCGGAATCAAGCTGGTAAGTGTCTTGAAGACGCATCAGTGCCTTGGCTGCACCCTTCTCATCTTCCGCGTCAGGAAAATACTGTTTGTGCATGGTCATGTTGGAAATAAACCCTGGAAAAAAAGCAGAGAGAAAACATCTCCAGTTCTGCATTGGAATGCGGTAAATTGAGCAACAGCATTTATTAAAGAATATTATTTTATTGCTATTGTGCTAAAAAAAAAAAAAAAAAGGCCGACTTTTCCTTAGTTTATCTGTCTGACACAGATGCAGCCATAAACACGGCAAACACGGTGTCCAAAAAGCAACAGCTGCAGCTGTCATGTAACTACTTTGGTTCTGTTTCCTCGGCTCATCTGGGAAACGGATTGTTATCGCGGAGCTTCCAATCCATTTCGTTTATCTACCATATGCTGAATCAAGTCGAAACACACATGCTTGAGCTCCAGGTAGCCTCGAATGAAAAGATCATTTTCACTTTCGGTGAAACGTTTGCTCCAAAACATGCAATTTCTTACCATCGGAGGGGTTCTGCAGAACCAGGCTCTCCAGGTGAGACCATTCGGTGTTGAGTCTCTTCATGAGCTTGTAGGCATTCACCGGGTGAGCCAGATAGGCTTCTGGGTCGGATGTCGACATTCTGGTCAGGTCATCCAGTTTCTTGGCCCAGCTAAATCCAGAGAAAAATACTAACGCTATTTAAGGCTTCACAGTCAAACACATAAACTGTCAATTGAAAACACAAACACAGTGGATATTTATTATATGCATTTTTAACCAAACAGATGTGTCAGTTATCAGCAAAAAAATGCAGCAGAGCTAAATTCCAGTTTCCCCCACCATGCCCTGACCTGCCACTGGCAGCTCATCATCATAACCATCACGGTTGAGTTCTCTTTACAAGGATTAATGACTTGTGTGCGTACCTTTTGACCTCAGCCAGTTTGGACTCCTCTGCTTTTATGTACTCACGGAGGGAGTGGACAAGCTCTTTCTCTGTGTACAAGAGGTCCGTCATCTGGCCTGCAGACATGGAGAACACGCATATGTTTCAAGCTTGACAAAGAGCAGCCAATGGCCATCATCTTTCGAGGCATGCGTCATAAATATCTGCAGGCGTCCATTCATTGTGGACAACTTTTATCCTGGTGCAGAGAAGTGGACATGGGATTGTTCAACCATGATAAATTCACTGCTCAGGTCAAAAAGGGGAATTACAAAGCGCTTTGCTTTGAGCTTGTAAGCGATGTAAGTGATGGCGAGTTTTAGTGTCACTGTGTGATTTCTGAACTCACCAATGGAGGTGAAGATTTCTGCTTGCGTTCTCCAGAAGCAGAATAGCAGAACGTAGGAGACAAGACACAGCAATGACCTCATTTTGAATCCCGATCCTACAAAAACAACAACACATTTTTAGTATTCGCATTGAAAAATACATTTATATACCGTAAATTCCGGACTATAAGCCGCAACCTTTTTCCAAAATTTTGAACCCTGCGGCTTATAGTCAGGTGCGGCTTATATAAGGATTTTTTCCGTGATTTTTGTGATGACTTGATCACTTTTATACACTGCGGTGTCTTGAAGATAAAAACAAAAACGAAAATACTATTTTGAAACACTACTATGGCTGCTGCTTATTCTGGCTGTGTTGCTTGTGACTATTATGAGCTTTAGTAGGAATGCACGCTAGGTGACCTGCGTCAAAGGGCTCTAAACCCTTCGTCACAGGCAATGTTTAGAAAGACATGTTAAAGTATGTTGTAAAAACTTTAAAAAGGCTTTCTGTGAACGGTCTTTCTTTGTAAAAAAAAAACGCGTGTGCACGTGCGGCTTATAGTCCGGTGCGGTTTATATAAGAAAAAAACTAAAATATCCCCCAATTTTAGCTGGTGCGGTTTATAGTCCGGTGCGGCTTATAGTCCTGAATTTACGGTATGTATTTCTGTATGCTGTTCAACTCATTGGATTCCAATTTGAAGCCCTTGTGAATATTGAGCTGTTTCCAGAAAAACTTGCCAATTGTTTTCCAAAAAGATTAAGCATTGGTTATTCATGCATGGTGCTTTGTGGACGGTTTGCTCAGTGGGCAGGGCAGACTCGCCCGGGCAATAAAAGCAGAGCATGCTCGGACACAAGATTATTTCACATTTATAGAATCTACAAGAGTAGCTTTGTTTATGAAGAGATTAGTTCATGTTACCCCGAACTAAGTGTATTCTTTTTGCTATTGCTGTTCTGTTTCCAGCTGTGCTTGCTTTCAATTTGATTTCGAATCCAACATGCATTTTAGATCAAAACTACTTGTTTCACGCCAACAACAGATTTCTGTGGTCTTTGAAACCCTGATTCTAACGTGGCTTTTAGGACAGATGTCGGAACAGAGCAGGATATAAGAAGCGATGAGAGGAAATGCCGAGCAGCTGTATTTTTGGAAGTGTGCTATCAAAGATATAACTTTTCTTCGCTTTGCTATTTTGTGTATTTAGCTATGGAATTAAAAGATAATCCCATGAAAGTCGGCTCTGAGAAGACAATCTGCAAGATGGATGTAATGTGTGTTTGGGAAGGAAGGAGGTTTTTTTTTTTCTTCCAGAGGATCTTGTTTTATTCAGCTGGGAAGAAAAGTGATGTGATTAGTTAAGTTAAGTAAAACAATGTGTCACTGTGACATGAGACTATTTAGACATTGGCTAAAGCTTGCATAAAACCTCAATCGCTAATGGAGATTTTGACTTGTTTGAAGTGACAATTTCCTTTCCAGATAAAATAATAAAAAAATAGTTTTCCAACTGTAATAAAGTTGTCCCGGTGTCAGCAGATGAATAACAGAGAGGCAACATGAATGTACTTGCTTGTTAATAGTTGACATTTGATGAATCGGATAAGCATTTCGGATAATGGATGGATCATATATTGCTCATACTATGATAAGCAGCCAGACCTGTTTCTCTGTGGATGTCATTTGCATGTTCACAATTAAAAAAAAAACTTTTTTTGTGAGCAGAGCGCTTACATAAATACATGCCATGCATGGATTTGTTATCGAGAGGGGATCCATGTGGAGATGAATACCCATGCACACTTGTTAGAGCCTGCCAGACGCTTTGAGTGGAATGTAAACACCGAGAATCATTGATAAGAGGTCCCAATGTCTAATAAATATGTATACTGCATTGACGGAAGATCTACATCTTCACTAAAAAGAGACAAATGACGTTGATTTGAAGACTTTTTTTTTTTGTCTTGATAAATTTTACCACAATTTTTAATGTACGACATTGTGACCAAAATGTTTTGGTTGGGTGGGGGGGGAAAAAAAAGTATAAAAATGACCTAATTGTTTCGAAGACACGCCCCTCTATGACGTCACAGCAATAGTAGCGTCGAGATTTGCAAAACCTAACGCCGCAACTCGTTTGAGTCGCATGGGTTTGGAAAAAAGATATATACATATTTTCCGATGGCAATCGCAACTTTTGTGCTCCTATTACGGGTGTGGTAAAGCGTCCGTGCTCCTGACAAAGTCTATTGCGTTGCTGTGGTGCAAAACAACTTCTTCAAACTTTAACCAGGAGATGACAACAAGGTTACAAATGAGTTACATTGTAAAAAGCAAAAAAAAAAAAAAAAAAACAACGATCAGGCAAGTATAAAACACAAATCTGTTATTTGGCAATTGCTACGACACGAAGTCCTGTTCCCAGACTTGTAAGCCTGCAGCTGGATCTTGTACAGTACTAGGTAAGCATGCCAGCATGTTCGCAATGAAACTGAGCAAACCCAAATCCAAACGGGGCAGAATTTGGACCTAATAATCTGTGTGCACTTACCTTCGCCTTTGAAAGACGCTGTCACAGAGTGCGACGTGAATACTTTTCTACCCCAGGGTGAAATGAACCGACAAAAGGGTGCGAAAGTATGTTGCTGCCACGTACAGAACAGAACCTCCTGGAAGCAGCCGTAATACCCCTAATCGTTGCGCAACAATGTTGAGGTTAGGAATTTTTCTGCGTTGCATTTTTTACACCTCGTAAAACCTTCCACCTCTCATTTGCCCCCCCTTCATCATTGCTCAAAAAAATGTCAGAATAAATTCTGTAGTAAGCAAGGGTGGAGAACAAACAACCAAACATCTTGTGCTATTTTATTGTTTTATCATCATTTTAAGTTTGATTAAATACTACATCATTTTATTTGAACATTTCTTTATTTACAATAAATAGAAATTCAGTTTTTCCAGTGTAGTATAATATGGTAATTACGGTAGTGGACACATGCAGCCAGTCACGTTTACAGTGTATCTTGGGTTACCATGGTTTCGGCTCTGGATGGAGTTTTTATGTCTGTCTTTTTTTCCACATTTATGTTCTGTTGTGTGAATATGCAAGTGAAGTCACTGTCAATCAAATTTATAAATATTTTATAAATGTGTGTCTGCGTTTAGATGACGTGTAAGATTTTTTCCTTTTTCTTTATGAACAACATAACAAGCACATTTCAACAATTGCTGGATATGCATGACGTTGGATTGTTTTGGGGCTTTTCAGAATATTTATCACGTGCCTTGAATGTCTAGAATATTTATCTCGTGCTTTATTATGATTTGGTCCGAAAGGTAAAAGACTTTGGGCTCGGCAATAACCAACTTTAACCGCTAGGCGTCACTGTATATTGACATAAAACGTTAGCGACTCATTTTAGAGCCAGATGGTTTTGAGTTTTTTGCTTGGTTAAATGCAAACTATAAACCATGTCAAATATGGGAAAATAATAAATGATCAAATATATCCTAAAAGAATAAATGTGAAGGTTAATAATGGAGAAAAGTAAATGACATCTCAATGGAGGTTCAGTCTTGTGATAAGGAAAGCAATTGTATCTTTATTAAGACCCCAAAAGCACATCTGGTAGACTTAAAGTAAAAAACAAAACACTAGACTAAAGAAAGTTTGAAACAAAATAAATATTCAAATGGTTACTTTGCTTGTAGCAATACCAATAATGCAGTTTGCCTGATTGTAGAAAAAGCCTTAAAGACCATGATGACATATATCTACAATACTGTTCCTACTTGAAAACAACGTAAGCCACTTAAATGTGAGTTTAAGGTAGACGACAGTCAAAAATGACCATAGAAACACAAGATGGCATTCAAATGAGTTCAGTCTCAGAAAACTCAAAAATAACTAAGACAAAAATTGGCACAAGAGGTTGAAACAATGGTTAGCATGAGAATAAAGTCAAAATATTCTGAGAAAAAATTCAGAATCCTAATAATGTTTTCATTTTTACAACTAAATGTGAAAACGTAGTTAATATCATTCAATATTTGCTAAAAACAATTTCTGAATGTGAAGCTCTCGTAATATTCCGACTTTATTTTCATTAGATTACAAGTAATGACAAAATCTATTTTTCCTGTAACATTGCAACTTTCTCAGTGGGCCTTATCCTCCCCGCCCATCACCGCTCACTAACGTCGTTAAAGGAAATTTGATCATTCAATTTTTTAAGCAGTTTCATGGGACAAAAGAAGGCGTTATAATGTGCAATACTGTGACAAAATGAAGTTGAGGATTGGGGGAACGCAGAGTGCCTATGCCTCTTTCCTTTCACAGTCTTTCCTCTTCCGCTTCGTTTATCCTTTTTCACAGCAGACTTTAAACATGAGGGTGATTGCGTGATTGGTCAGTTTGCACGTTGGTGTCTGTGGGCTCCAGTAGCTCCTAATTCTTCCATCCTGCTGTCACCGCTCTCAGTACTTAAACAAAGGCTTCTGGGATGTCAGAGCCATTGATTTTAATATAGATCTTGGCGTTGTTCTCCTTCTCATGCCTTTCTTTGTGGAGCATATGTCTGTAGCAAACCAAGTAGAGAGGCAGCAGGAAGCCCAGCATGCTGAGGGCCAGAAGGCCAATGTTGACCTGGAAGGAGGTGACATCAGCATTAGCTACATCCAGAATGTTAGGATTAGGCATCTGTGTGATGACGTACCCAGAATGGGTCTCCCTCCAGGGGTCCCATCATTGCCAAAAAGAGGGGCTGCTGCAGCAAAGCAAAGACAGCACTGACAAGCGACTGCATGCCCGTAAGACTGCCAAACTGCGATGAGGGGTACCTGGAATCAGACGACAAATGAATTGAGCGCAGTCAAGTTCGGTTCAGATGGGACGCCGTAATACTTACACAGCAGCGTAAAGGCCGCCGACAGCCGAGTGAATGAATCCTCTCACCACGGTGTGCAAGACGAATGACACGATCTGGAAGGAGAGGGCAGCATGACTTGAAACCAATGAGTCGTTTGTTGATGTCATTCCGCTTTGAGTTGATGTTAATATGAATACAGATCAAGAAATCTGGAGAAACCAAAGCACTGCTCACCTGGAGGGGGAGGTTGGGTATCAGGCTAGTGATCCCGAAGCCCACCAAAAGGACATTTGTGAGCACAAATGCCCTCAGGGCGTTGGTCACCTTCTGGGTTTTTCTATCTCTTCGTTTTTTCTTTGGTTCATCCCTGATGACGATATCCTTGTTATTTTCATATTTTGAAGTGTATGTGTAATTGTGAATCAGAATTTTGTTCACTTGATTATATGTCTGTAGAAATAAAACTCACTTGCTGGATGGATCTTTGGATTCATCGCCGTCATCACAGTCTTTCAACTTCCAGTCCATAATTTGGCCGATCACAGGAGTGGTCATGAGGCAAAGGAGCTGAAGCATGCCAAAGATGGACGAGTACAAACTCACTGTGACGATCAGAGGTGGAAAAACCGAAGATTAGACAGGCTAACGTTAAAGGGGGATTATTGCGAGGTGTTCAGAATGTTATGTCGTTAATTATTACTACTGCATAATATTGTGCGATAAATGCAAAGCTGCTCATGTGATGTGCAGTTGGCAGAGCCAGTTCAGCTAATAATTACAAGCAATGGTTAATGGGTGCTTTCAAACTAAAGCTGAATGATGTCTCAAGGACTAAACATGCCTCACAGTTGAGGTCAAACAATAAAGTTACAAAAACAAAAAGCAGGATGTTAGAGGTCACAGATCTGAAACAGCGTGTTGTTGTTAGTGCTGGGGAGCTAAATGTTAAATAAATGCTAAGTTATTGAAAGAACAGTAACCGGATAGGTTCTTGAATGGACGGTGACTGTATCATCTGGAATCTTACCAAGTTCCATTCTTTCCACTGAAAACCAAAGATTGGGAACAACAATTATTCCACAATCTTAACTAACTTAAAAAATACCAATATGGGACAACCATTTTTTCCATAAACTGGTCTCCTGGAATGCTAACCTGTATTCAGGTCACCATCGCTGAGCACCTCAAGGACGCTATTCATGGCCCCCATGTAGAACAAAAGACGCAGCTGAGTCACCGACATGGTCACCAAACTGAGCAGGAAAATGGGCGTGGTGATCGTTTTCAGAAATGACTGGGCTGTGGAACCGAGAAGATGCCTCGTTAGGATTCAAGTGAACGATGAAGGTGAGCGACCCAAGGCAGCAGCTCTTACACTCTTCTTGAGGTTTTGCGTCCAACTCTAGGTCCATGGTGGAGAGGCAGAGCTTGCCCTCCTTGGTGGGGAGCTCTTTCTGCACCAGGCTGTTGCCTACGCTGAGACGACGACCCACCGTGGTCACTTGGCGGTAAAACTGTTTGCCTGTGATCTTGTGGTCAAATCCCAGCCAGCTGAACTTGATCTTGACACTGACAAAGTGGGATTGGAATGAAGGAATGAAGGAATGAATGAATGACATCCTGATACATATTTGCATCTGTCTGGACAATACTAACGTGTAATCCATATCTTCTGGTCCTGGGAAGGGTTCCAGGGGCCAGTTGAAGTAGCAGTTGAGGAACACCAGTCCAGCACAGGCAGCCCACACCACCAGAATTGTAATGAACGATATGTCCAAGTCATAGATCACCTGTGCAGAATGACAATGATATTAATCTCCACTAAAGTGAATAAAAATGATTTTTTTTTCTCTCTGACCTTGACACCAGGGAAGGTGACCGCAGAGGAGGCATAGGAGCCAATCATCAGGGCGATAAAGGTGGAACGAAGGTCCCCGAACATGTTTGGCAACTGGAGAAAGGGAGACATAGTAAGCATCAATTTGAAGCACGGCTGCTGACAATTTTTTTCCCCCATATTCCCCCCCAGTCCTCCACAGGGATCGTATAAAAAATGTTTACCAGTGTTCTCTGAAGAATTTTTTTCTCGTCCTATTATGCTTGGCCACCCCCCCAGGAAAAACCATCCAAGGAAGTGAGGAACACGAGTAGCAAACATTCCAAAATAAAGACCCGAACAAGCTCTTCTGTTTCAAGAGACTGAACAACAACAAGCAGGACATTGAATTACATAAGAGAGAGAGAAAGTAGTGGGGTGCCTTCATTGCTACTGGCTGTCGCCCAAGGCCATGCGATCTTATACTTGTAGCACTCTGACGTGGAGTCACGTAATAATTAACCAAAGGCTTGTTGTTTTTAGATCATTCTAAGTGAAAGGGGGCTGTGACGTGCAGTGTCGCTAGACCGGTATGACCGTCGTCAAATTTATTGCATCCAGAAATTGGGACTTTACAGTCCAGGCAGATTTACAAGAGGAGAGCCCCTCTGGAGTGAACACCATCACCATGGTACACTTTGGGACTGTGTGCTTCCTTCTAAGATGGCAGAGGTTGGAACAAAAGGGAAAAGAATGCCGAAGAACTCGGAATCCTAAAAAGTATCTCATGTTGTTGTTCCTTTCTGTCCCCTGAGTCATGTTCAGTTCCTAGAATAGGCCATGCTGACTACAACAAAAGGAATGCCTGGAAGTGGGGCCTATTTTCTTTTTCCGATGACACGGTCCATTCACAAGCTTACCGTGAGGGAAGTGAAGGTCATGCACATGCCACCAAAGCCATTGAAAGTCAAGGCGATGAAGATAAGGACTGAGAGTTCTGTAAAGAGAGCAGGTAAAACACTTGATTGATCTGCCAAATAGCCAACTGACCAAATAACGGATGATTACCGTTTGGTCGGTAGGCTCCGTACGCAATGAGAAGACAAGACAGGCCGAAGCATGTGCTGAAATGACGAGAAAAAAAAATGTCTGCTATTGTCACTTAGGATTATTTGAATGTGGCGCTCACCTGCCCAACAATCGCAGTTTACGAGGTCCGTATTTGTCCATGACGATTCCCAGCGGGAGCGTGATAGCAGAGAGAAGGAAGGAGCCCACAGTGAAGGCCAGATTCAACATCTCATCTTGTTCTTTACAGATTAACCAGCCATTCATCCTCAGCTGCCCGTCCATCGGGACCAGGGGCTTCATCTCCACCCCGTCCCCCAGGTCCACCACGGGCCCCTCGAAGCCATCGTAATAGTCTGCGTACTCGTCCGGCCCTTGCGTCGTCTCCAGTGACATGTTGTAGCTGGAGCTGTTACCTGAAAAATGTAAGTACAACAGAACACAATCCTGAATCTCGGTGGAAGTTGTCATGAAACTATTTAAGATGTTTATCTCACAGTACCGTATCATTGATTTCTCTCATTTGTTTTTACTGTCTAATTTCTACTCTTCATCACTTTTCCTATCAGCCTCCTGGTCCCTTATCAGCAGACTTTAAACTTCCGTACGGCCGCTAATAAAGCGCTGCTGATGCTTTCCTCAGTCTCGCTTATCATCTGTCACGTGCCTATAAAAAAGCTGAGCTGGTGCTGCGATCATCTTACATCATCGCACGCAAGATAAGACGTTTGTACCATCTGTCCGGAAGTCACCTATACAGATGTGAAGGCCAATCAGAGGCTGACTTGGGTGGAAATAGAACTGGACCACAGATTTTGTTTCACCGCGAGCTAAAATGCAATGTATGTAAATTCCACAAAATCTACCTCAATATTTTTTGGGGGCCATTTTGGGAGGCTTCCAATCACAAAGACCTTATTGACTTGAAACTGCATCTTCTGAACATCACGCAGCTGATCAATCCATTTTGTAAAGACTCCGAAGGTGATAACAAACTGTGACCAGCCAATAATCAACTTTGGTCACCAACCAGACAATATTTGACATGCAATTGGGAATTCAAGGGATACCTCTGACCTAAATTAACCTTTGGTGCTCGCCTTTTAAAACCAATAAAAAAATATATATATTGGCCTGGCATGCATGTTACAGTTGCATGGTGCTTTTCAATCACATTGAACTAACCCAGCTGCCATTCACTCACCTTCATCGCTGCAAAGGTACGAGTAGAAGCCCTCTGACTTGAGCATAATGAGAAGCGATCCCCATCCCAGGAGCACAGCAGAAAAGAGGAGATTCTCAATGATAGCAGTCACCGCCATCCACCAGCGCCGGGCGAATGCTGTGACCAGCGTCGGAGCCATGGTTAAGGGAATGGAGAGTGGCAAAGAGCTGGACAAGTGAGTGAGACTGAGGGTCCCGAGGAGGGGAAAAGAGAGGGAGACACTTTGTTGTCGCCTCGTTGACCGGTGCTCCTGATGAAGGATCAGTGATCACTTTATCTGGGGGAAGACAAAAGAAGGGAGGGGAAGCTTTTATAGTTGGCCTATCACTCCAGGGCAGCGAAGGCCAGTCAGGGCAACTTTTACAACAATTAACTTTGAACCCTGCCCGAGATAAGTAAATGTGCTGCATGCGTGTAAAGCCTTCTAACGTCATCGATCAACATACTGTAACTTTTCACCAAATACTGTTGAGTCGTATTGGGTACAATAACGACTGGTAGCAAATGATGAATTGAAAACAACTTTGCTGGACCACTCTCTGTAATTATTGAGTGAGTACCCAGAGTGGAATGGAATAAATGAGGTTCTGTTGTTTGGGAATAAAAGAGGGGAAACTGGTCCAAACTGGACTCCATTACCTCAGGGCCCCTCAGTCACTATTCCCTCCCTCCCTGCCTCTCTTCATAAATGTCCTCAGGGGCCCAATCAACCGCAATTACTGTAAACTTTAGAACATAAAAGGGAACACCAGGCAAAGAAAAAAACATTATTTTCTTTGGACATTTGTAACAAAAGGTAAGTTAAAGTTTTAGTATGATTTACTTAAAAAGGAGAGTGATTCTTAATTATCTAAAATACAATTAACCCCTCTTCAAGTCATATTGAATCATTCCATAATTCAAAAAAAAATATGTCTTACCCCTCCAGCAGGCTGTATGCACCACCACTCGTGTGAAAAAGGACGAATTTACAAAGGGTGTCTTTATATATACTGTACACAGGCGTTGTAGGGCGCCCTCTATCGACGAGCGTCTTTATCTGTGCAAAACAACTCGACAAAAACAACTGCGGGTCTATACATTTCGATTGATACTAAAGTTTGCGACACAGCAAGCACTTTGTTTTTGTCTTGTGAAAATTCAACAAATGATGAAATTGTTGGGGGAAGAAAATCTTGAGAATAAAAATGTGAAATGTGGGGCATTATTATTCAAATCAGACAAATTGCCGTTTAGCACATGATGGATTCTTTTAGATAAGGATGAGTGTTATTTTCTCATCAGGATCTACACTGATGAATTAGTTCCCTACTGGCTTCTATTTGTTTCAGCACTTGTGTGATGAACATGGAAATGAGTTGCTGAGTGGTCACTCACGTTTACTGATATGTATGATCAACAGATATCTCAAACTAGTCATGTTTGATCACCGGGTCATTGATTAATTAGACTGCGTGAGTTTCTGGCTGTGTGTGACGTCATATCAGCTGTGCATATCTGTTATTTTGGCAAATCTTGATGGGCCTCATGTGTTGAATAATGTAAGTGGTGCTGAATGCAGGCATTTTTATTTCAAGACTTCATGGATATGTAAATACTGTGTTGATCAGCTTTAAGTACTTTGTCGCAATCTTGTGGTACATAGAAGCAATTACAAACCCATTTAAGAGGGTCATCAACTACCAGTATAACAAACAGCGCCACCCTGTGGAAGTATGTCATCACATCGCATTGCACAATTTAATTGACTCAAACACTCAAAACACAAGCGACAAAAACATTTTTATTGTACAATTACATTCATATTGAAATATTTGGTGCAGCAGTGCTTCTCAAATGCAGTCGAGTAAATGCCCATCGTGCAACTTCACACAACATAGAAAGCTTCCGGACATATAAAATAGTTTTGTAGTAGTATTACGCACACCAGAACTAACTTGTGTATTGACATTTGCGTTAAGGCACAAGGTCAAGTAAACAAATAATAACATTTGATTTTGCCCCATTTTTTTTCAAGTGTAGTTTCGACAGTTCACAGAGTCTTTCAGTGCATCCCGGCTACTGCCAAAAGTCCAATTGCGAGGGAGAGAAATAGAATCTGCCAGGCACCTTCAGGAGCTGCAGCTGGTTGGACACGAGATCTTTTTCATGTAACATTCGTATTGACTACCGTATTAAACTATAAGATCAATTATAACGTCTTACCACGTGATGACTCTGAAAAAGAGCAAATAGAAAATAGTCAAAGCAATCCTTAATCATATGTATTACACTCGTGCAAATTGCGTAGCCGCTACTTTGCTAACTTACTGTTGATGATAAAGGTGGTCTCCATGCCGGCGTGGATGTGGTCAGTCACGTGACAGTGGAGCAGCCACGTTCCCGGGTTTCCAACCACCATCTCCACCGTTTGAAAAGTTCCGGGGAAGAGATCGAAGACGTCTGCGCGGTGCACGCGGTCAGTCTGACACAAACAATCGTATTGTCATGTACATTCAATGATAAGGAACATCGTATATGTATAAATCTCACCTTGTAGGTAAAAGTCTCAGCATGGAAGTGGACAGTGTGCATGTCCACTTCATTGCCCATGCCTAGTAAATACCAATCAACCGTTTGTCCCTGGGTCATCGCGAGTCCACGGAGGTTGCCGTACAGTTTGCCATTAATTCCTACAATAAGATACAATAAGTGCTCGCTAGTCAGAAGAGGAACTGTTTCTTACCGTGCATCTTGTTGCTTTCCTCAAAGTCTTCATCCGGTGCGAAAGTGTCAGGGTCTTCCCCGAGGTAGGTTCTGATGTTCTCTTTTAAATAGTGGGACTGGTTTTCATCGTGCACCATGAAAAAAAGAGCAAACTCCTTCGCTATGTCCAGACGCTCCCGCTCGGGCCCTTCGCCCCTGAGAGTTCCGGGTCTGCAGACCACCAGCGGGCCCAGAAGACCACTGTATAAATCCTGAACATTCACAAAAGCTTCATTGTTAACATGAATTGTGTGTTGTGTTTAAATTCCAATTCTGGACAAAAGTATTGGCACGCTTGGGGATTCGCTCAACAGAAATTGGAAACCTCCATCTCCTCAATCCTCTTGATTTTTTTTTTTTTAGAGCAGGTCTTTGTGTGTCCATTCATGCAGAAAAACAATTGTCAGGTCAAAGGGCACTGATGCAGGATCACAATCTTTGTTCTAGCTCATTCCAAAGGTCTTAAGGTTCCAGGGAAAATCAAGGGGTCGAGATTGATTCATTGACTGACCAAGAACTGTTTCCCAACCAAGTGTCATTTCGACTTCCACATGACAGGTAAAGTTGATAATTAACACGTTCTTATGACACGTTGTAAACTGTGGGTGTCCATGTGACCTTTACTGTACCTTGATGAAGTTGACGTCAGAGTAGTAGGCGTAAGAAATGCAGTTAGGATCCGAGTCACCCGGCCCGGAGCTTTCGGGTACATTCCATACCACTATTGTCATAAAGCCTGATCATTCAGAACACTTAATGAGCAATTAAAAATGGAATACATTCTGTATGTATTCTTTTTTTTTTTCCCCACACTCTTACCGGGTTGGACAGGAGGAGAAGGTTTTATGGCCTTAACTCCGTGCGCAGCAATGCTAAATGGATGCTTTGCTTTGTTTTTGAACATGATCATAATGTGTTCTCCCACCTCGGATTTGATGAGTGGACCTAAATGGAGAAAAGACAACAGCAACTTTGATGGATTCGAACTTTGCCTACTACTCTACAGCGTATAAAGAAAAAAAAAATCTCATCCAAAAATCTTACCCAAAATTCCCAAGTGTTCTTGATCGGCATTCCTTTTCTTCTCAACTGTGAAGGTTTCATCAGTGTATTCTCGATACACCACCTTCTTGTAGCGTGAGCCGATTCGGTTCTTGCCTCTCCCCACAAATATATTGCCTGGACTGAAAAAAAAATCCTCCATAAATAACCAATTGTAAATTCTAGTATTGTCTAAATTCCAGATACCTTTCCTGGGATGTGCTGTGGTGTTTCTCCAGCTCCCAAGCTCTGCTGGGTGAGTAGTCCCACTCTATTTCTTCAGCGGCGATGTAATACTGAACCGTTTTGGTCGGCGCTGGATGTTGGCTCTTGACTTTGCGGCCTGGGCAGGAGTTCACCCTGTACTGTTGCTGCATGCCACCTGAGTAGTGATCTGTTACTCTGCAGCTCACTTCGTAAGTATCTGTTGGAGAACGCCATCGTTGATAAATAGTGTAACTTCTCCTTGAACTTCCCAAACATCTGCATAGGATGCAAATACTTGGGCTGTTTTTATTGCAGGAAATGACATAAGGTGGTTTCCCGGATAAAGATTGGGAACATTTCAGGACTGTCCCTGGAAATCCGCACGTCAATTTGGAAAAGCAGGATGTGGTGTCGTGCATGTATATGTTGGACTGACCGGCAATGTGCGGCTGCATCTCCACAGTAGTCGTGGTATGAGGGAATAAGTTGAGGGTGTCCCGCGTGGTGCCCTGCTTCTTGAAGGTGTTCCCCTGAAAATAAACACCGTGGATGTCCACCTCGGTGCCCAGACCGAAGGTGTACCACATGACTTTGTCTCCGGCGCACATGTCCAGTCCGGGAAGGTTTCCGTACATGCGCCCATTTACGGCTGTCGAAATGAAAAGTTGTTGCTACGTTGTGTGCATGCACGGTGTTGATGTTTTATGGTCATCTCCATTTTGATGAATCGCTCACCATGCATCTTGTTGCTCTCCTGGAAGTCTTCATCATCTACCTTTGTCTCGTTGCTGCCAAACATCTCAACGTTCTCCGTCAAATACCAGCTCAGGTTTTCATCCATGACAGAAAACAGAAGAAAGAACTCCTTGTCCACACCCTTCTGTCCAAAAAGTCACGACATTAGGTAGAGTCTAAGCAGTCAGTGCAGTTCTGCACCATTTCAAAGCACAATCGTTTGATGATGACTAACCTGAGTTCCATTCTGCCGCAACGATCCTCTGGTGCACACGAGGAGCGGGCCCACTAATCCCGCGTTGGTGTCCTCAACAGGTGACGTTGCAGAGTAGTACAAATACGGGATGCAGGGAGAGTCCGACGATGATGGTCCTTCCAGGACCTGCCAGGTGTAGGTGAAAACCTCCCCCGGAGCGACGTGGGCGCCAGGTTTGTCAACACCTTACACACGGAAGGAACAGCAGTTCTCACACCCAAGACTTTTAAGACTTGACACGGTTTACTCACCATCGTTATAGTTGCTCCCTTGAAAGCGTTTTTCGTAGTGCAGGCCATGAGGATGGATGCTGTAGCTTCGATCAGCTCGATTCAAGAAGGTCACCCTGAGGGTGTCTCCTTCCTCCGCCCTCAAGATCGGACCTTAACCAAAACAGGGCACGTGAATTGAGGGGTTCAGATTTCACCCTTGAGGAACTGAGAAGCCTCACCTAACATTCCCAAGTGGAGAGAATCCGAACTGCGTATTTTCTCCGTGTCGAAGCTACCGTCCGTGTATTCCTTGTAGATCACTTTCATGTAGTCGCCTCCAATCCGACCGCCATCTTTCCCAAAAAATGTCTCAGATGGACTGTAAAAATAAAAGCATGTGTCCCCCCCTTTAAACTTGATTTTGTATAAAAATAAAGCCAAGATAAATGATAATATACCGTATTTTCCGGACTATAAGGCGCATCTAAAAACCTAAAATTTTCTCAAAAGCCGACAGTGCGCCTTATGGTCCAGTGCGCCTTATATATGGACCAAATTCCTAAATTTAAACTGGCCCGAAGGATTGTGTCATGAAATCAATCATAAGTGGCCTGCTGAAGACTATGATCATTATTTTGTGATTATAAAGTAATTTGTTGGGTCTGAAGTTGAAATAAAAAAGATAAAATGGAAAATGATTTGATTTGGATTAAAAATCTGACATGATGCATTAATGGTGCGCCTTATAGTCCGGTGCGCCTTATATAAGGACAAAGTTTGAAAATGGGCCATTCATTGAAGGTGCGCCTTATAGTCCGGTGCGCCTTATAGTCCGGAAAATACGGTAATTAGAATATTACAGTCCATGCAATTTTCCAAAATCCAATTTGTTTACATTCAAAACAAAAGAAAGTTACTACTCAATTTACGCCGACTTTACAATCACAGTATTTCAGTCAGTCCTCTTACCTGTCGGCGTCAGTGAGGGGAACATTTTGGATCGAATCTTTTCCAGACGGAGCGTAGCTCCACACCATTTTCTCTGCTGCTAAGTAGTAATTCCTGACAATACCACTCATCTCTGGGGCGCTGCTGTCATTGCTGCAGGACTTCACTTGATAAAAGGCCTGCATCCCAGCTGCAATTGGAAACAAATGTCTCAGACACTTGGGATGTCTCGGAAACTCAACCTTTCTTAACGTCATGGGTAAAATGAAACGCAAGTTATGGGGAATCGTATTTCCTTCGTTTTAATTTTAAATCACATTCCTGTTAGAAGGATTTTTAACAGCCTTAAGATATCGTGCAAATTTCTCATGTTGACAGTACAAGACCAGATGGGGGGTGGGGTTAAAGGTCAAGCACCCAACCTTGTAGATGGTCATTAACTTGGCATGTCAGCAGCCATTTGCCCTCTGCTGTCGGGACCATCTCAGCTGAAGCAAAGGTGGCTGGGAACAAGCTGATCACGTCGGTTCGGTGGCCGCGGTCCAGTAAGGTATTCCCGTGGAAAAAGGCAGAGTGAATATCCACCTCGTTACCCATGCCAAACAAATGCCAAGAGACCGCACGGTGCTGGCAGAGCTCCATTCCGGGCAGGTTACCAAACATGTATCCGTTAATGGCTATGACACAAGGGGGGGGGGGGGGGGGGACAAAAAGGGATTAGAGCGAAGGAAAACAACAAAAGGTGTTGTTAGGAAAATCTCTTGCCGTGCATCAGGTTTGACTCCACAAAATCTTCGTCTTCACGGTTAACCCCGTCTGGATCGATACATCTCTGAATGTTGTCCTCCAGGTACCAACTCAAGTTCTCGTCCACTACGGTAAACATCAGGAAGACATCCTCGGCCACGTCATTGCGTGCTATGCCCTCTTCGCCGCTCTCCTTCAGGATTCCTGATGTGTGGGAAAAAAAAATCATCTTTAATGGTCACACACATAGTGATTGATTGACGTACCTTTTTTGCACGTCAGCAGAGGCCCTATAAGACCAGAGGTGATATCCCGGGGAGCCATCAAGTGAGAGTGGTACACCCAAGTCAAGCAGTTGGCGTCGTCATCAGTCGGGGCATATTCGGGCCTGACCTCCCAGCGGTACGTGTAGCTTCCCCCGGGTGGTACCACGTCATCCTGCTTGAGATGACCAGATGTCCCATCTGGATATAAGGCCCCTGGGAGGTCAACAACAACAACAACAACGAGTCACTTCACATTTGGAATTCACTGGAAATATGAGGTGACTTCTATGGCGCCATCCTAAATGGAAATCGTGACCTTTGTTGAGATCGTTTATGTGAGCGCTCAGCAACTAAAGTGCACTTGACATGTGACAGTTTTTTTTTCAACGCGGGATTTTTGCTGATTTCCTCAGTATTTCTTCAAGTGTGGCAATGATGCACTCCTCCTTCCTTTTTTTTTTTTTCCCTCTCCAAACAAACCCTTCCCCCCTTATCAAGAATCTATTGGAACAATGTAAATAGACTGCTAAGATTTAGGCGTGTCTTATCAAAGCCGGAAGAAACTTTTGTACTGTTATTTAGCTTATTCATTGCATTTCTACTTTTGGTTTCATTTCTTAAGAGGAATCCCAAAGGAATCCCACTCTCCCGAATAGTGGGGGATGGGGACCTGTCGGGTAACAAAGGCTGCAAAAATACTCAAGCTGTCTATCTCCAAAACAGACATCACGTTATGGATTGCTGTGGGATTTTTTTTTTAAGTCATAAATCACATTTTAGCTTTAAAACACAACTATTTATGTACCGTACAAGTATTTAAAAAGTCAACAATAAAATGTCCACTTTAAAATCCACCTTCCATGTTCTTCTCATAGAAAACTCCATGGGGATGCATTGAGTAGTTCCTGGATGCCATGTTCTTCATGTGGACCACAATGATGTCATCCACCTCCGCTCGCAATACGGGTCCCAGGAAGCCCAACCAGGTGGGCCGGGGGGATTGTTGCTTGTATGTGGCATCGGTGTACTCTCGGAACATGGCTTTCTTATAAACACTGCCGATACGGTGGGGTCCTCTTTCCAAAAAGATTGATGCATGCCTGAAATGGATCAATTGGAAAAACGAGATTTTCTGAATTTAGCTTTAGGAATTATGTTTTCGGTCAAATCTACTTTGCTTTCTATTGCGCAAATGTTTTTTTGTTTTTTTTTAGTGACACAGGCTTAACTGTATTGCCCTTTTGAACTGACTCTTGAGGATGTTTGTCATCCCTACGACTGAACACAATGTCTCCACTTTATCTTCATTGTCGTGCACTGGCAACTCTAAGTAATGAGCCATAGGTCAAATGTCATTGTATTGCCACACAACAAATAAAAATAATTGTTTGTACCTGATAACTCTATTCACTAAAGGGCAGATAACATTTCCAAGATGCCTAAAATGTTGACACGGAAACAGGAAAGGCAAATTTGTCGAAGGTTCAAAACAGCCTATGCTGAAGTGCTTAGTTTGACAACGGCCGAAATATTTCAACCATAGTGATTACTGGCTTCTCTGACGGGAAACAAAACTGGCTGAAGTATCTCAGAAAAGTCCAGTATTATGCAATCATGCTCCTCTGGAATGCTTCAAACCAAAACTTTACAAATGTTGTGACAGTCCCAGCTCATCCCCGTTAGCCATGGCACATGATGGAATTAAAAGTCTTCCTCACTTTGAGGGTGCCTTGACTTATGTTGCCTCAAGATTCTAAATCTCTGTGACTATTTTTTTTTTTTTTTTTTAGACAATAAGATTTAAAAATATTTTCAGTAAAAGATCACTGTCATGCTCTGGTCAGCTACGAAAATAAATGTGTACAAATTTATTCCCACCTATTATATATAGTCTACTCAAGTATTGCTGCAGGTGTGCCACGCCAATGTATTATCAATGACAACACAGACAGATAAACGCAAAAGAGGTCAACTATTCAGTCGTTGCCCTCTTTTGCGTGTTATAACCAGTTCTTCATTGCTGACCTCAGCGCGCATCCTGCAGTTCCTAAAAAAAACCTTCTGTGTGGACTTTTGATTGCATGGAAATAATCTCATGATGCACTCACTCATCATTTGCGACGTCCACGTTGTTCAGCAGGTTTTTCCCACTTGGCGCATAATCCCACAAGTCCTCAATGACCGCAACATAATAGACCCTTTCTCGGCCCCGCGTACTGTCCTCGGCCAGACAGAAGATAAACAATAAACAGCCAAACAGTGCCTTCAAGATCCGCGCCATGGTCACGCGAGACCGGAGAGAAGTAGAAACAAACGGGGGTAAAAATCTACGGAGTGTTTCAGTGCGGAAGCGCGCAAACTGCACGCAACAAGTCAGAGGACTTGAGAGTGTGCGCGAACGAAAACAGTCAGTCTATTGAGGCAGCAAAGTAGAGACCGCCTCCGTGGAATGATGCATATTAAAATTAAAAAAAAAGACCGCAATATTCCTAATTATGACACATCCGTCATAATTCTGAAGCACTACAGGGAAATCAAGGTAATGACTGTAATTGCGTGAAAGTGCACAGTCAGGAGTCAAGGGAATTTGTGAAATGGCTGTATAATTTCCACACAGTACGGACTAACTTTGTCACTCATTTTTCTCATTACGTGCTTTTGAATTAATGTAATTAGAGGGGAAAATACGGTATTGATTTTCCGGGAGCTCAACTAAAAAAGTGAAATTTGTAAACTAGCTGTGAAGTCAAACGGCTTAATTTTGTGTTTAAAATCATCTTAATTGTTTGGTGAATTTGTTTGCTTGTTTTTCAGCTGATAACTAAGGTAAAATGTTATTATTGTTGTACATTGTTTAATTTGCTAATTAGACTATAGTCATTAAGTACTAATAATTTCACTTTACAGCTAACAGAGCAATCCAAATTTAAGAGATTAAAATAAAAATAAAATGTTGTACTGCAGCATAAAAACCGCAATAACAACGTTTTTAATCATTATAAATGTGTGTACATTGTCTTATTTTTGCACCTCAAATATCGTCGTATAGCAAAACATATTGCGCAATATTTGACGCAAGCGAGGTCACGCAACGTGAGCGCGCACGTCGGCGCGTCTACGCCCCGCCCGGCTGGCTGTCACTTGCTAGCACGCGAGACAGCCATGGCTGCCCTCAGCAAGATAACGCACAACTGTTATGAAATCGGTCACACTTGGAACCCGTCATGTATGCAGTCCGCCGTAGAAATAACGAGGTGCGCTCTGGAGGTCTCCTTCAAAATATACGCCCCTCTTTATGTGGTAAGTTGTAGCAGTTCATCGCACATACGCATAATGCTAAACGTTAGCCGCTAGCACATTCGAGTTGTTGGGATGTTTTTAAGTACAGCTAAAACTCTGCTAACACACGTTTGTGACTCCAAAGGATCGTGGAAGGGCTCAATAAGTCTGGCTTCACGTCTGAAGCAATATGTCAAAATAGTTTGCTCGAAAGAACTACCGTTTCCCCTTGTTATTTGGATATATACACATTGTTCCACCCGGACTATGAGCATTGTCAAACACAGTTTTCTCAGAACTCTGGTGCAGTGGCTCGATGCTGACAGTACTCTGACTCTTCCATTCAACAGATAGCAGCTATTCTTAGAAGAAGAAAGAAGGATTACTACTTAAAAAGGCTCCTTCCTGAGATCTTACGGTCTACCTCTTTCCTCTCAACGAATGCAGGCCTCTATATACTCTTCTTCTGCATTCTCAGGTTGGTTAACGCCCTCCCTCCCTACAAATTTTCTATTATCTTTAATTGAATCCACTGAGAAAGTGTGTCCATTTTCACTCAACAACACTGAATATTTCCACTGAAGGAAACTGCTGGGAGGCTTTTATTCCTGGTCCGCTGGATTTGGCTCAGCCCTCCCGGCCTCCTATCTCGCGATCCTCTTGGAACGAAAGAGCAGGTGAGATTGTCATTCTCAGATCGTGGCATCCAGTTCTTCCCCAATGTCTTTTGATGATGTCGTATTTCTCCTTGCGCAGGAGAGGGCTTCTCACAATATACATGACAAATCTCGTAAGTACTGCCGCGACACATTTGAATTCAGAGCATCTACGTTTGTACAAATGTGGCTCGTCCGTTTGCAGGCAACAGAGACCTTGTTCCGCATGGCTGTGACACGAGGCTTCGTCAAACCTATCAAACATGGCGAGGTACGAGACAAACGAGTTTTGCTGCCGTGATTGGGAAACTATTTTCTGACCAGCTGTTGTGCTCTTTTAGGTGCTCCTGTTCTGCATAACTTCATCCCTCTACATGTTCTTCTTCAGGTCCGATCAAATGGATCGAACATGCTGTCATAGCCTCATGTGATGATTGATGTCAAACTGTGTTTTCCCACAGGAATAAAGATGGCCTTAAAGGCTTTTCATTCTCTGCATTAAAGTACGTCACTCAGCTTCATTTTGCAGCCTGAGTGACAGGAATTTGATTCTTGCGCCGCATATTCTCCTGCTCTCAGATTCATCGTCGGCAAGGAAGAGATCCCATCTCATTCTCCTCTGGCTGAGCAAATTCCTGCAACTCCCCAAGAGGTGTTGGATTCCTCAGAGCCTTCATGTGCTCCGGCAACGCATATGGACTCGAGGAGCATATCTTTGCTAGCATACACCAGGGAATTTCTGGAATCAATGTGAGGCACATTGGATTGTGAGGAATTTGGATTGGAGTCGCTCAGTAGTCATCTTTGCATCTCTGCAATTATCCAGATGCAAACGAGGTCCAAAACACAGATGTTGTAAACATCGTCACGACAACTGCATTTCCTACTGCATTAAAGTAAGTCCGCGTGCTTACGTGATGTTCGCATTTTCTTAATTGTCAATACTCATTTCTGTGCGATGCTTTTTGTTCAGGGTTTCGTGAGGATGTTCAGCGTCGGCTACTTGATCCAGTGCTGCCTTAAAGTGCCCTCAGCTTTCCGGTACCTCTTCTCCAAACCTTCACGGCTCCCTTCCCTCTTCTACAACAAAGACAACTTCCAGCTCGGTGCCTTTTTAGGCTCCTTTGTTAGCATCTACAAGGTCAATTTTGTTTTAGATTGTTGGACATTTCCAGGTCAGCGTTTTTGTTTTTTTACGCAAGTCCCTTTCTGGTTAATTTAGGGAGCAAGTTGCTTGCTTCGGTGGTTGCGGGATATTGATGATGAGCTCCACGCTTTGGTGGCCGGTAAGTCAACCATGATCCATTCAACGATCCAGATGCAACATTGCTTATGTTTCTTGTCAGGCTTCCTGGCGGGAACCTCCATGTTCTTCTACAAGAGCACATCGATATCCATGTATCTCTTCTCTAAACTGGTGGAGGTAAAAAGAGTCCAATTTGTATTTGAACTTGTGGCAAGTGAGAACATTCAGTTCATAGTTCAACTGGAACATATAATGTTTTCCCCTGTGGTGCGGAGTTCATCAATAACGCTACACGCGGCAACCTTTGCGCCCCTCCAGACCTTGTACTTCAAGGGCATCGAGGCCGGCCATTTCCCGTACTTCCCGCACGCCGATACGTATCTCTATGCCATCTCCACCGCCATCTGCTTTCAAGCTGTGAGTCGCACACAAACACAACACACCACAGTGGATCTCATGAATGGGACACGTGATGATAAATTGTCATCATCAGGCTGTGATGGAAATGCAGAATCTTCGACCTGCCTACTGGAAGTTTCTTCTGCGTCTCACCAAGGGCAGGTAGGATGTGTTTTTTTTTTTTTTAAGCGGCAAATCAAAACAAAGAGAATTGTGAATCAGGACTACCTTATGTACACGATATTTTGCATTTTAGGTTTGGCCTGATGAACCGACAGCTGTTGGATGTTTTCGGCACACAGGCCTCGAGGGACTTTGGGGGTTTTGTGCCCCAACTGGACCCTCGCTATGTTTCAATGCCCAGCCACACAATGCTTCCACCAGGGGGCGACGTTCAGCTTGGATGATTTACATTGAGTGTCGAGGAGAGGTTGTGGTAATCGAAAATAATGATCTTTGAGATGGGTTATTTGAGGGTTGCCTTGACCAGCCTGTTCTGAGTCTTTGGGGATGTGGCCAGATGCATTTGATGCATATGATGGCCTTTTGCTAGTCTATGAACGAAAGAAAATCTGCAGTGCTCAATTATGCATTTGTCCGGTAAAATGGCCATCAAGCTTGTAGCGTTCCACCTCTTAACTTTTTCTGTCTCAGGTTCCCTCGCGGTTGTCGGAATGGTGTTTTGGACAAGCTAGATAATCCATCAGCTATTGACAGTTGAACAATGAGGTTTACTGTCTAACTTAAACACAGGTGTGAGTTTAACCCACTAAATCCATTCAATTTGATCAGTCCAACCCAAAAAAAACATACAACCCTGAGCCTACTTTTTAACTTGCAACATTGCTGTGATTTAGCATCCATACTTTTGCACTATCATCATGTCTGGTTTCTTTGTTGGGTATACATCTTACGTCTAAGGAAGCATTCAAACAAATAACTTTGTCTAAAGAAGGTGTGGAAAATTGACTTTAATGACTTTTATATAAACAGTTGTGTCTCTGAAAGACTTCAAATTCAATTGCAAAGCCAAGTAAATTCCTTGGAAGCTGCCTATTTCCAATTATGTTAATGAGTCATATCATTAAGATATGAGTGATTTAAATTCTGCAAAAAAAAATCTCTTAGAATAATACATTGTCAAGTTGTGATTGACTAAAATAGATGAGATGTGTGTCACATTATTTTAGTTTCTTGTTTCATATTACCAATGTGTGCAGTTTGAATTCATAGCAAAGTCAAATGTATCTAATGTTGACCATCTGCGCAAAGAAATGATGTAATTTTATATTTACATTTGTCTGATTGCAGTTTACCTACCTGCAGGAAACGTTTTATTCACAGCTCAAATAGGTGCTCAGCTCCCCACATTAATAGCGTGTACCCAAAAACGTTCTTAACATATTTTACACAGTTGATTTCTAACTTAAGGTTTATTACGGTAAGTGGACTTGGTCATGTATGATTGGGCTGTGAAATTCGACTTTGTTTCTCGCCATTTTGCATCCAGCACTTCGGAACAGCTTTAGACACACGTGACCTCTGTTAGAAAAATTGTGGAAAAGATGACAGCACACTAACAAAATCTATCTTACATATTACACAAATGTAATTGTCTGCACATGTTTATGATTCATGTGAACATGAAGTATTAAATATTTTTTAATTTATATTCTAAAGTGTGTTTCGATTCTATGTAGGTATGTTACTAATGAACATTTTCAGATTTATAAAGGAATTTTTGACCAGCCATAGTCATGGGAGATTGTTCTGAATAATAATAATGTAATGTATAATGGGTCATTTGATCGAATTTATTATTTTAGAATTTGTACTTGGCATCAATGAATACCCAAGTAATTCTCCCTTTCTGAAAGGTTGGTGACTTCTGATATATCAAAAAATTAATGTTGATCTTATTGCGTCATTCACAAGTGCGGTGCGTTAACGGAAGTGACTCATGCCTTTTCAATGTAAAACCTTTTATACATAGGCAAAAACGGACATATTTGAATCTCGCCTAAGCTTATGACGGAGATATTAATATTTAGTCGTGTATGTCTGATTGAGAATTACATTAAACCCCTGCGTCTGCTACGATTTTATTATTCATTTTATTTTGGAATCATTTTAAAGCATTCTAAACTTCCGGATCGTCATTCGTTACATGTGGCATGTTGAGCATCAAGGAACTCTTGAAAGTTTCGTTACTAAAATAAAGATTACCTCATTTTTAGTACCCATGGGGGGCAAAAACAAACAACGAACTAAAGGAAACGTTCGAGTGAGTACCAATTACCCGCCATCACTGTGTTTACTTGGAGCTAACTTGGTGATAGCAGCGAATGCTATCGATGAAGGCGAAATCCTGTTGCAGAAATGATTTGTTTACGTGTGCTTGTCTTCAGCACTGTACCATTATTAGCATTTACTTCACTGTCGCTTTGGTTTGGTGTGGTTTTGAACCTCAGCTTTCCCTGTTCCTCCGATAGCCGTCCAGCAGTGGCCGTGCTGCAGAGGTGTTGACCAGAGAAGGTGGCGCTATCCCGGGATTCGTTGGTTTTGATACAACAGTTTCTTCGGAATTGAGTTACGTGCCTGCTTTCCATGGAGCAGAGGAGCTTGACAACCTTGTCGATGCAGACTTTAGACTGGTGCTCAGGAAACTTTCCAAAAGAGATGTCGTCACCAGACTGAAAGTAAGTTCACGCGTTGCAAAATGGTCAAAAGCGATGGCTTGATGGTGGTCAAAACGTATCCACTGTCTTTCTTTTTCCAGGCTGTGCAAGACTTTGGTTCTATGTGTCAGGAGCGTGATGCTGAAGATGTTAAAGGGGTCCTTCCATATTGGCCTAGAATCTACTGCAAGATATCAGTGGTGAGTAGCTAATCTTGTATTTTATTTGTCAAAAATCCAGCTTATCTTCCAAGGCTGTCAAAGCCATTGCAACCTCAGATACAACTCCAGCGTCATAATAAACCCAAGTATTATATCTCAGAATGTCCATCCCAACTGAGCAGTTTCTTCTTTTTAAAGGCATGATTGGCAAGACACATAGATTTAATAAAATGTCAATTTCCTTCATTGTGTCTTTCAGGATCATGATCGGCGAATCAGAGAGGCCACCCAGCTGGCCCTTGAGCAGCTGGTACTGAAAGTGCGTCGCAGCTTGGCTCCCTTTCTGAAAAGCTTGATGGGCCACTGGATCCTGTCCCAATGCGACACTTACACACCAGCAGCCTCCGCCGCACGCCGAGCTTTCCAGGCTGCCTTCTCGGCCACCAAGCAGCCGGAAGCCCTCAGCTTTTGCAAAGATGAGATTCTTAACGTGAGTAGTTAATGGTGTCTTCAAAGAGGCTAGAGGTTAATTCTGCTTCATGTTTTTGAAACACTGCAGGTACTTCAAGATGTCTTGTTAAAGGATACTGCTGACACACTCAGTGATCCTCAGTAAGCCAACCTCAGTCATCCTGAATTAGCTGCTGTTTAATCATGTTAAATAAAACATTTTTTTTTTTTCTTGCCAGAATTGTGACTGAGGATGAGCGAGAAGCCAAATATTTGCGCATGCTGACCAGCTCTCTTCTGGGGGTGAAGCGACTGCTCTCCCTGCTGCCGCAGAATGACATGGCCGCCATGGATCACAGACTAGCTCATCTCGTCAGCCCTGCCAAGTTCTGGAAGTACAGCAAACACAAGGCACCGCAGGTAATGGAGTGGCTCAGTTGCCTTTAAATGAATAGAGCCCCTGACTTAGTAGTGTTTAAAATATCTTCTTCACAGGTAAGAGGGGCTTTCTTCGAGATGCTGTGCTCTGTGTGCGAGTTAACGCCGAGCCTTGCGCAAAGTGAGGCGGCACGTCTCTGCCCGGCCGTTCTTCTCAGCGTCGACGACACAGATCCACTGGTGCTACCTGCCGTGTGGGAGGCTGTTCTCCACGTGGTGTCCTCCGTACCTGTAAGAACTCGCCCCAGTCCTCTGTAATGGCGTATATGTTAATATCCTTCTCTTTGCAGGATTGCTGGACACACATCAACTCAAAGAAGGGCTTCCTGCCCAAACTTTGGTCTTTGTTAAAAGATGGGGGCAAAGGCATGGCGAAAGCCCTTCACCCTAATTTGATGCCATTCCTTAGCAAACTGCCTCAACAAGTCACCGACCCAGCCTTGGACTTCTATACTGCTTTCTTCACCTCACTCATACTTGGGTAAATCTTTCAAATGATGCAATTCCCGGTCTTCGCCGATGTGCAGTGTCCACTTATTTGCAGTCTCATCTTGAAGCCATTTATAATAATAGTACGAGCTTTTGACATGCATGTGTTTGTTTGATGTTTAGTATTTCCAGTGAGCGTGCGGCCAATAGCCCCTCAGAAAGTGCCATTATTGTGACTGCCACCATCGAGTGTTTGAGGTTCTGCATATTGGGCCATTTGGAAGAAGAGGAGGATCAGAGCAAAATCCGGTCCATGCTTATTTCTCAGCAGGTGAAATCATCACACTTTCTTGTTTCCTACCATGCAAAACAAAAGACGTTCTCGCTTTTGTCGTCTCCTCTCTTAGCTCCTGCCGCTGCTTGAAAGCGCTTTTGAGAAGCCCATCCTTCAGAATGGTCCTCTCTCCCTGTTGGTCACTGAAATGCTTGTTTCCTGGGAGAAGAGGGCAAGCAGCGAATCTAAAGTCTTTCAAGAGCTTGTGGCAGACTTCTGGGAGGAGCTCGGCCTTGCCTTTACGCGCCACGCAGACAGCGAGGAAGCGGATCGACAAGCTTTGGAGGGGATCGCCGCCTTGCTGCAAGTCAGTTTGCTCCATTCCCGCCTCGAGGCTCAAATAGATCAATGCGTCTGAGCTCCCTCTGTCTTTCATCCCTTTAGGTGATGCGCTACCCAGAGCGAGTCAACAGAAAACATACGCTGAAGAAAAAGTCGGTCAAGATCAGTTTTTCTGAATCTGGAACTGGCGACAAACCTGGCACGGCGGGAGGCGAGGCGGCAAAGACGGAGCTCACGTCCACTGCGGTGTGCAGTTCCCCGCAGACTCGCCATTTTGAGGAAGTGGTGTGCCAGCTGGTGCAACTGTGCCTGGTGCATGTGAATGAGAGAAGCTCAGAGAGACATCTTGTCTTCCTTTCCCATCTGCTGCAATCTTTTCACACTCTTAGTATATTCACTGTAAGTTTTTATGACCCCCAACCCAATCTTCTCATCTAACTGGAGCCAATTAAGCCATTAAACTCAATTTTGTTTTAGACGTTGGTCGAGTTGGACGACGACGTTAAAGAAGGCAGCGAGGGGAGAGCAAACAACCCGGCCGTGCGCTTCCTGCTGGAGCGAGTGGTGCCGTGGTTGGCCGAGAAGGAGCGGACAGACACGGAGCACCTTGTGGAGATGGTTTTCAGCTCATTGTCTTGCTGCAGCCGCCAGGAGACCACCCGCATCCTTGACCATATCACCATGGTAACATCCATCCAGACATTTAATTAGCACTAAATAAAAATAAAGAAACTCGCATGTAAAAACACAGTTATTTATTTTTTTTCGCTCTCTGATGGCCTTACCTTTTTTAACATGATGTCCATTGTGTTGTTTGCAGATGGAACTACACTGTGGAATTACTTTGCAAATCATCCAGAGGGTATGTGTCCATTTCCTCACAAAGACTCATGCGAGCATCAGGATGTCGATTGTCACGCGTGAGTGCAACTCTCTGCTCTCTTCCCGACCAGGTGTGCGCTGACCAAGACACACTTGCAAGTTGTCGCGAGTGGCTCAAAGGTTCAGTCCTGGGCGAGCATCTTCTCAGGTTGACCAAGGAGCTCTGCAAGGTCGGACACGGCGGCTCCAGCTCGGCGTCTTCTCGCAGCTGCCACAGTTGGACCCTCATCAGCACGGTTCTCTCGCAGCATCATAATAACGGTAGGAGGCTAAAGTATTCACACACTTAAGTAAAAGTAGGGATATTTAAATGTTTTTTTGTGTACTTTCTAGAACCTCTGATTGGGGAGGTGTACATGGAGAAGATCTTGGAGAATCTGCACGCAACGTTGTCCGAGACCAAGAGTCTGTCAGACGCGGGCAACATGGAGCCGCTTGTCTCCTTCATCTGCGACGTGGCCTCCACCTTCTTCTCGTCCGTGCAAAACTGCCTGCTGCTTCCTTCTGCTGAGGAACTCCTGCTCACAGTTTTTCAACTCATCGCCCAAGATCAAACACACACTTATCTGTCAGGTAAGACTACGTGACGTGAACAGAGCTGTGCTTGAGAGCTGATGTATATTGATCTCTCCCTGACAGACTCCATCTTGGACAAATTGGCAAAGGTATGCATTGCTGGGGTCCAGTCGCTAGTCCAACACTCTCAGTATGAGGTGGCGCAAGGTGGTTTCTTGCACAGTGCCGCCCTCTGGGTGCAGAGCAAATTACTCAGTGAATCTTTGGACATCAAAAGGTACAAACCACTTCCAAAATCTCGAACGAAACGTTTTAATATTTTCAGCTCTAAAGAGAAATCTGAAATTGAATTTGTTTTGTGTAGGTGACTTTTTTGTGTGTGTGTGTATCTTATTTAGTTTGCAGTATTTAGTTCAAGCTGTACAAAGCATAGTGGAGACCATCACCTCTGTCTGCGATCAAGACTCTGCCATCCTTTCCCAATTTTTTACCCACTTGATGCCCAGCGTTACCGAATGGACAAAACTCAGACAGGCCTTGCCATCACATGTGAGAAAACAAACTTGGGCTGAGGAGTGCTTGTGTTTTATTTATGCTGATTTTTAAATAAAACATTTGTCTCTTCTGAAGTGGGTCAAGACATCTTTGCTGGCAAGCCGTTACAGGGGAGTTTGTGAAAGCTCCTGCAAAGACACTTGGAAAATGAAAGTGCCAAAAGTCTTACCAGCCCATTTAAGCGTCTGTGCCCTTCTGGGAAAGGTGTCTCGTGCTGCCTCACTCTGTAACCTAAAGAACGACAAGTGCCAGCCACAACTGCCAAACATGATGCACACAGGTAAAGATGCAGCACATCCTTCAGTTTTCCCCCTATTTACATTTTTTTTTTTTTTTTTTTTTTTTTTACTCTTGTCAGTTGCAGAGCTGCTGTATTCACTGCAGTGGTGTCAGGAGATGGAGAATGCCCCCACTATGGTGTCCACCTATCACAGCCTTCTCATTGAGTGGGGGCTGTCAGGAGGTCTGCATGACTTGGTCACAACCACAGATTTGCTGGAGATGCTCTACTCAAGGTCTTAATCAACTCGAGGTTTTAATCAGTTTTGTCCTACTTCCAAAACGCTAAAAAGACACTTTATCCTATAGATCAATGGAGCTTGGTGGTTTGTGGTCTCTGACGCTGGAAAACTACATCGCTACCCACGACTTGGCGGTCACTCACAGCACGAGCCTGAGCAAGCTTTACGGCTCTGTGGAGAGGTCAGTGACAATTAACCCGTATTAGTGAGTCCCTTCTTAACACCGGATGGCTTTAATCGAATAGTATGTTCCCTTTGTTTTTGTGTCTCAGTTTGGGGCCGGTGTCGCCAAGCAAATTGAGCACGCTCCAGGTGCTTTGCCCCACCATGACGCAGGAAGACCGACAGACTCTGGTCGCCCTGGCAACGGCTGCAATTATCAACTGGGAACAAGATGACGGTAAAAAGCGTGTCCCTCATTTCAGTCAAACAAGACAGTTGACACCTTTTTTTCTCTTCTCTTTTTGTCCTAGATGTGTACGGGAGTGTGGCGGTGCTGCTGTGTTGTCTGCAAGCTGACACGGAAGTGGAGGATGAGGTGGTGCAGGCTGTATTGTGCACTATGACGGAGTGGAGGACCCACAAGGAGGATTGGTTTCTCTTTGGCAGGTAAGCCCCAACATTCATCGCACAATCTAATGTTGTTGCTAAAAATGCTTTCTTCGCTGTTCATCAGTGATCTTTCTAAAGCAACTACACAACAGCTGAACCTGACAGTGGAACTGATGCGCTTCCTGTCCTGGCTGGTGACACGCTGTCCGTCAATTCTCGGGCATAGCCAGTGGGATTTCTTACTCTGCGCCATGTTAGCCTGGTTAGAGGTGAGCTTCCGTCGTCCCGCTTTTGCTCCCTCCGCTACATGCTGGCATCTCATCCGCTGTCTTGTTCCTAATCTCAGGTGGCCAGCGAGAACGTGAGCAGCCTGTGGAATCCATGGGTGCAGCTCTTTGTATGCGAGAGCGCTGCGCTGATTGTAAACCTCAGCCGGTTCTTTGCCTCAGCCCCGCCTGATGTCTTGGAGAAGCTACCGCCAGAACTGGTGGCGGAATGGCGAGACTTTTTTGTTGATGGAATCTACAGCCTGCTGCTACCCATGCCTGTCAAGATCACAGGTATTATTTTACAATATACAATTTAGTGCAGAAGATTAAAAAAAAAAAAAAAAACTTGCCTGCTTTTTCTGTTATCTGGTCTGAGTGCAGATGTCTTTAAAGAACCCGACGACCCGGTCTTTCCTCTGGCGGTGCTGCGATCGCTCGGCGTGGCTCTGACCTATGCGCCCGTGCAGCAGCTGAACCAGAACAGCCTGCCGGCAAAATTAGTTGCAGACCAGAGGACCAACCTGCCGCCGCCTCTTCAGACGCTCCTCAATACTTTCTGCCCCCTGCTTGTCTTCAATGCCCGACCTCTTCAAGTCACTGTCTACCATTTGTTGGCAAAGTAAGACTTTGCTAGCCAGGCGATCATATGACCTTGCCATTTTTGCACTCTAACCCAAATATATTTGTATTGTGAGAGTATGAATAATTTTGGACGAAATGTATTTACAGTATCTGAAACGTAAGTGCACCCCTCCTTTTTTGTAAATATTTTATTATACCAATGTATGGGCCAACCCTGAAGAAATAACACTTCTACTAGGTCGCTTGTGACTAAGCTAGTAGCAACAAAATAAGATCCCATCTCGTCAATGCAGGGTCATGCCTCAGCTGCCTGAATGTGACGGAGAAGGAGACAGCGGCAAGTATGAAGATGAGGGTGACGAGCCAAGCCTGTAAGTGCAAGATGATATAAAGTATGCCGCATCAGATGAGAAGGAATCACTCCGATTCCTGTGTTTTGGTTCAGCTCCCCTCCGGCCGCTTTGATGGCTGTGCTGTCAACCTGTGAGGAGCTGTGCGACAGCATCCTGGCAGGACTTCAAGTCGGAGAGTTTGCCATGGTCTCGCCTCATAGCGTGGAGTACTCGTGCATTCTGGGCTACCTGCTGGCCTGGAAGCTGCTCCTTACCTTTTTCAGGTCATCGCCCTCCCACGTGAGTACAAAGAAATTTTCTGAGCAAGCAGTCGGCGTTGACCGAGCCCCTCTTCCGATTCCTTTTCAGTTGCGTGCCCATTACGCCCAATATCTGAAGAAAACCTGCTGCCTGAACAACCTCCTGCTTCACCTCTTCAAACTGATGCCTGAGAATCCCGTCTTCCCGGGCCAAGCCGCAGAAACGAGAGACTCCAAAACCTACTTCACAGAGACTATCACGCTGGCGCTTGAGCGTAAGAACACAGAGCCGGCGTATTAGTCAGCGGTGGAAGAGGCGCTAAGCCATCTTTCCCACTCCCACAGAAAATGATCACGTTGAGCGGGAGCTACCCCATTTGGCGTGTAGCGTTTACTACGGCGCCGTGCAGGACCTGCCTGCTATGGTGCGCCTGTGGTGGAACAGTCAGGAGAAGCGCGTGAGCGGCACCGTGGAGAAGTTCACGACCAAATACGTCAGTCCAGTGCTCTCGGCGCAGGAGATCTCCTCCGTCCACAGCAGCACGCAATTGTTTGAAAACATGACGGTAAGAATATTCTCCACTTTTTTTTCTTCTTGTCATCTTGAGTCCCAATTGCGTCAGCAGCCATCAAACAAAATGTCGGTATGGTTACTACTGTCTATTCCCACCCAGGTGAAAGCGCGCTCTGCCGCACGGGAGGTGATTGCCACCTACTCTGTGGATGAGATTTTCATCGAGCTGGTGATTCAGCTGCCGCAGAGCCACCCTCTAGGCTCCGTAGCGGTCGAGAGCGGGAGACGGGTGGGCGTCTCTGTGCAGCAGTGGAGGAACTGGATGCTGCAGCTCAGCACCTACCTCACACATCAGGTAGCAATACACCAGGGGCAGTTGCACACCTGTGAGGTCACCTTGATTTTACAACCGGGTTCTTCATGCGCATGTGTTTAGAACGGCAGCATCATGGAAGGTCTGGCACTGTGGAAGAACAACGTGGACAAGCGCTTTGAAGGAATTGAAGATTGCATGATTTGCTTCTCTGTTATCCACGGCTCCAATTACTCGCTGCCTAAGAAGGCCTGTCGTACTTGCAAGAAGAAATTCCACTCGGCGTGCTTGGTAAGTCCTTTCTTTTACGGTGGTGATCAAAAGCGACACGTCTGCTCCATCTGTTTGGAATTTGCGACTGTATTTATTTTGACAAATGCTACTGTGTGGATTATGACGACAGTCGTCCAGTTAAACCTCCAAAGTCAAACATTTTATGACTCTGTTGTTTACGTTTGAAAGTCCTGACCAATGATGCCATTAGAAAACAATGTAATGTCATATGTTCCGGGCTTCAAAGTGCTCCAGATGCCCATTGATTTTTTTCTTTTAATATACCGTAATTCTCGGACTATAAATCGCACCGGAGTATAAATCGCACCAGCCATAAAATGCCCAAAAAAGTGAAAAGAAAAACATATATATGTATATAAGTCGCTCCTGAGTATAAGTCGCCCCCCCCCCCACACCCAAACGATGAAAAAAAAACGTGACTTATAGCCCGAAAATTACGGTACTAGATTTTAAAAAAAGTGCCCAGTAACCAAGGTAAAATGTCTTGACTACTAATCAACACTTGTATGTCACCTTTTAATTGTGTTGTCTCTTGTGCCCTTCTAATCTGCAGTACAAATGGTTCACATCCAGCAACAAGTCCACATGTCCCCTGTGTCGAGAATCATTCTTCTAATGCACTTCTTCATTCGATTATGATTCCATTATTTGCTGAACCTCTGAGTGGAAGTTCCTTTTAAGGCCAAAGTGACTATTAGTTTTGTGGATTAACCAATGTAAAATGGCTGAACTATCAACACCAATCAACGCATACAAAAGTAGATGTGCTGTACAGTATTTTGTCTTTGAGAATATCAGGTGTCTTTTTGCAAATTTAAAAGTAGTTAGTGAATGGAGACATTTTACACAATGGAAAAAAGGATGCAGTGTCCGATCAAGGTTCATAAATAATTTCCTAATATTTAGGAGTGTAAAACAAAATGGGACATGCACACAGTTCCCACAGATGATTTTAATTCCAAAATAGAAATACACATTGCAAATATCCAGGGTGAATAATGTGTGATAATCTTGTTGTGTCTGATTGCAGCTGTACATCATGCTGGAAAATACAATAAAGTATAACTGGATTATTATTCATTGAATCATTTTGTTTATAATAAAACTGTTCCACATTTTCTGTGTGACTAACGCTTTAAAGAGAAATGAACATGGGGAAATGATGACCTGTTTTTCTTTGACTTGAATTTCTAACACATCATCTGTCATTGTGGTTCATAGCTTACATTTATTTTGAAAATTTCATATTCATCGGACAGTAAAAATCATCCCTACGCAATGAAAAGTCCGCTGTGTTCATTTATCTTGGGGCCAACTTGATGTTGAATAATTCAACTCACTTTTGCTTGCATCCTTAGTGGCCGTTCTTATTAATTAGGAGGCATTCAGCACACTTGATGAATTAATTGCACGCATTTTGCTCTGATATCGACAGCTTCTCTCTGAGTGCCCATTGGTGTGTGTGTCTACATTTGTAATTCATTACGACCAACCAAATGTTATCAATACAAACACCCAACACCCATCATCATCTGCCCTTGACCTTTTTAATAGCCATTGATCTGTTTGCCCAGCATAAATATTTATGTTCTTTGGCTACACACACATTCAAACCCAGAGAGCCAATATCACATCTTTCTGCTCATTATCTGCTTGATTAAGCAGCTTTGCCAATGTTTAAGAACTATATTGTAGTGGAGCACAGACCAACAATGGTGCTGCCCCTATTGTGACGTCCCTCCAGTTGTCAACACAAGATGGCAGTATAACCCCAACACTGAGGCGATACTGCTTTAGGACGGATTGGCTTCATTATAAGCCTGAGTGGGGAAAAGGTAGGCGCTGACTGATCCCTACAGAAGACCTTTTTTTTTTTGACATGTTTCTCGTTACCTTTCGGTTGCATTTCATGGTATCTGCATGAAAATAACAAGGACAGTCCAGTCAAGCATGTCTTCAACCAGTTTACCAATAAAGCCGGAATAAACTCACAACAATGTAACAATGAACTTTGCTACTTTGGAAAAAAAAGTGGCAGGCCAGGACATTTTACAGGTAATTGGGAATTCGGGTTATGCGGATGACCTAAATTAATCTTTGACGCTTCTTATAAAGCAAAAAACAACACAACCAGTGAGAATATCATAATCATAGGTGAGAATGATCATACCTTTGCATGTAAATACATTATGATTATCTATGTATGTATGTATGTATGTATGTATGTATGTATGTATGTATGTATGTATGTATGTATGTATGTATGTATGTATGTATGTATGTATGTATGTATGTATGTATGTATGTATGTATGTATGTATGTATGTATGTATGTATGTATGTATGTATGTATGTATGTATGTATGTATGTATGTATGTATGTATGTATGTATGTATGTATGTATGTATGTATGTATGTATGTATGTATGTATGTATGCATGCATGCATGCATGCATGCATGCATGCATGCATGTATGTATGCATGCATGCATGCATGCATGCATGCATGCATGCATGCATGTATGTACGTATGTATGTATGTATGTATGTATGTACGTATGTACGTATGTATGTATGTATGTATGTATGTATGTATGTACGTATGTACGTATGTACGTATGTACGTATGTACGTACGTACGTATGTACGTACGTACGTATGTACGTACGTACGTACGTACGTATGTACGTATGTACGTATGTATGTATGTACGTATGTACGTACGTGTATGTACGTACGTGTGTATGTACGTACGTGTGTATGTACGTACGTGTGTGTATGTACGTACGTGTGTATGTACGTACGTGTGTATGTACGTACGTGTGTGTGTACGTACGTGTGTGTGCGTATGTACGTACGTGTGTGTATGTACGTACGTGTGTGTATGTACGTACGTGTGTGTATGTACGTACGTGTGTGTGTGTACACTACACTAGGTAAAAAAAAAAGATGTACGTATGTACGTATGTACGTATGTACGTATGTACGTATGTACGTATGTACGTATGTACGTATGTACGTATGTACGTATGTACGTACGTATGTACGTACGTACGTATGTACGTATGTACGTATGTATGTATGTACGTATGTACGTACGTGTATGTACGTACGTGTGTATGTATGTACGTGTGTATGTACGTACGTGTGTGTATGTACGTACGTGTGTATGTACGTACGTGTGTATGTACGTACGTGTGTGTATGTACGTACGTGTGTGTGCGTATGTACGTACGTGTGCGTATGTACGTACGTGTGTGTATGTACGTACGTGTGTGTATGTACGTACGTGTGTGTGTGTACACTACACTAGGTAAAAAAAAAAGAATAAATAAATAAGAAAGCGTAGCGAACGATTTGGTGAATGATTCTTTTGAACAAATCTTTTGAGTCAATCGATTCTAAAGATTCAAAAACTGTTATGCACATCACTATTACAAAAGAGTGCAGACGGCTAAGAGCTGCCATGTCAAAATAGCCGACTGGTTAGTGACATGGGCTCTTGCTTGCTATGAACCTGGTTCGAATCCAGGTGTAAGTCTATACTTAAATGTGATTTTACAATTTGAACCTCGTATATGCAAACAAACAAGTATTTATGTGTAAATACTTAAGGTGGCCCCGCCCCCAAGTCGGCCGAGAGAAAAACAATAGATCACGTCCACTACCTAGAGGCCGGGGTGAAATCCAATAGTGTAGGACACTCCATTAGGTACACCGCCACTTGCAGGTGTACCCCATAACAGGCCACTTCATTAGGGAAAAATTATGGTCAAAGCTTAAATGAAAGTGAAAAGGGACACACCCGCCCTCACCCCCACTTTCTGATTGGCTGGTTGATCTGTGACGTCACACGGACACTCCATTCAAGTGTACCTAATAACAGGCCACTTAGGGAGATATCATGGTCAAAGGTCACAGGTGACAAGCTGTAGTCCTTGGGGCCGCATTCCAACATGTTTTCCAAGTGACCCTCGTTAAGCGCACCTGCGTGAAAAGTTTTAGCTCCTTTCACGTTCACCAGGAGCTAAAACTTTTCACGCAGGTGCGCTTAACGAGGGAATCACACGGACACTCCATTAGGTACACCGCCATTTTCAAGTGGATAGGCCACTTTATTAGGGAAATATCATGGTCAAAGATCACAGGTGTCAAGCTCTAGTCTAAAATGGTGGTGTGCCTAATGAAGTGTCCATGTGATTCCCTCGTTAAGTGCACCTGCGTGAAAAGTTTTTGGTCACTTTCACGTTCCGCAGGAGCTAAAACTTTTCACGCAGGTGCACTTAACGAGGGTATCACATGGACACGCCATTAGGTACACCGCCATTTTCAAGTGTACCTAATAAGAGACCACTTTATTAGGGAAATATCATGGTCAAAGGACACAGGTGTCAATCTCCAGTCCTCGAGTGGCCGGGTTCCAATATGTTTTCCAAGGGTTAGAGCTAGATCTAACTCCAGCACTGACCCTAACTCTAGCTCTCACCCCTCGCCCTCAGCTTTAGTGCATTGGTTGTATGGGGGAGCACACGAGCAACTGTGTTGCAAAATTTTCCATAATAAAGTATTTGAGTTCCTACTGGGGTTGGGACTCGGGTCACTGGGGTGAAAGCACAGAGCACTAACCACTACGCTACGGAAGCCTCACACTACATTGAAGGTATATGTATGCTTTTATGGAGCAGCTCACAACAGTATGGTAGGGAAATTTTTCCATGATAAAATATGATGGAACTGACTGGGAGTTGAACTCAGGTTGCTGGGATGAATGTCCAGATTACCAAACACTATGGAACCCTCACGTTACATGGAAGGTACATGTATGCCTTTATGGAGCAGCTCACAAGCGAACAGTGTGCAAATTCTTCCATGATAAAATTATTGAAAACTATGGGTATTTGAACTCAGGTCGTTGGGGTCAAAGTCCAGTGCAGTAACCACGACATTACAGAACCCTCACACTGTATGGAAGGTACATGTATGCTTTTATGGAGCGGCTCACAAGGCTCACGTGTGTATGTATGTGTGTATGTGTGTATGTATGTATGTATGTATGTATGTATGTACGTATGTACGTACGTACGTACGTACGTACGTACGTGTATGTATGTATGTATGTATGTATGTATGTATGTATGTATGTATGTATGTATGTATGTATGTATGTATGTATGTATGTATGTATGTATGTATGTATGTATGTATGTATGTATGTATGTACACACACATGTACATACGTACATACGTACATACGTACATACGTTCATTCGTTCATTCGTTCATTCATTCATTCATTCATTCATTCATTCATTCATTCATTCATTCATTCATTCATTCATTCATTCATTCATTCATTCATTCATTCATTCATTCATTCATTCATTCATTCATTCATTCATACATTCATACATTCATACATTCATACATGCATACATGCATACATGCATACATGCATACATGCATACATGCATACATGCATACATGCATACATGCATACATGCATACATGCATACATGCATACATGCATACATGCATACATGCATACATGCATACATGCATACATTCATACATGCATACATTCATACATACATACATACATACATACATACATACATACATACATACATACATACATACATACATACATACATACATACATACATACACACACACACACACATTACATAGATACATAAAAATACATACATACATACATACATACATACATACATACATACATACACACACACACACACACACATACACACATACACACATACACACACACATTACATAGATACATACATAGATACATACATACATACATACATACATACATACATACATACATACATACATACATACATACATACATACATACATACATACATACATACATACATACATACATACATACATACATACATACATACATACATACATACATACATACATACATACATACATACATACATACATACATATATAGAGAGATATTTCTATCTATATACATAATGAATGAGCCATTCCATGTCTTTTCTACTGACATAGTGTAAATCCCACCTATTTGGTTTATTTGCCTCTCGTGTCCAGTGTCCCTCACCTCGTTGATCTCTTACTGAGCATCTTCTCGCTCACACGTTATTGCATCTGTGTAATAATACATAGAATAATACATAGAAGGTACATGTATGCTTTTATGGAGCAGCTCACAAGCGAACAGTATGCAAATTCTTCCATGACAAAATTATTGAAAACTTTGGGGAATTGAACTCAGGTCGTTGGGGTTCAAAGTCCAGTGCAGTAACCACGACACTACAGAACCCTCACACTGTGTGGAAGGTACATGTATGCTTTTATTGAGCGGCTCACAAGGCTCCGTACGTACGTACGTACTTACGTACTTACGTACATACGTACATACGTACATACGTACATACGTACATACGTACATACGTACATACGTACATACGTACATACATACACACATACACACATACACACATACACACATACACACATACACACATACACACACACACACACACACACACACACATACACACACACATACACACACACATTACATACATACATACATACATACATACATACATACATACATACATACATACATACATACATACATACATACATACATACATACATACATACATACATACATACATACATACATACATACATACATACATACATACATACATACATACATACATACATACATACATACATACATACATACATACATACATACATACATACATACATACATACATACATACAAACATAGAAACATAGAAACATAGAAACATACATACATACATACATACATACATACATACATACATACATACATACACACACACACACACACACACACACACACACACATACACACATACACACATACACACATACACACACACATTACATACATACATACATACATACATACATACATACATACATACATACATACATACATACATACATACATACATACATACATACATACATACATACATACATACATACATACATACATACATACATACATACATACATACATACATACATACATACATACATACATACATAGAAACATACATACATAGAAACATAGAAACATACATACATACATACATACATACATACATACATACATACATACATACATACATACATACATACATACATACATACATACATACATACATACATACATACATACATACATACATACATACATACATACATACATACATACATACATACATACATACATACATACATACATACATACATACATACATACATACATACATACATACATACATACATACATACATACATACATACATACATACATACATACATACATACATACATACATACATACATACATACATAGATACATACATACATACATACATACATACATACATACATACATACATACATACATACATACATACATACATACATACATACATACATATATAGAGAGATATTTCTATCTATATACATAATGAATGAGCCATTCCATGTCTTTTCTACTGACATAGTGTAAATCCCACCTATTTGGTTTATTTGCCTCTCGTGTCCAGTGTCCCTCACCTCGTTGATCTCTTACTGAGCATCTCCTCGCTCACACGTTATTGCATCTGTGTAATAATACACGCTGTGCACAATCAATATCCGATTCTGAATGTAATCCTGGGAATTTATCTGCCTCATTTATCCCAAGCCAAACGGACTATATAAATAAATCATTGCAACTCTATCAGTGCAGTTTCTCACCTGAAGAATCATTGATACTAATTGTTGTTTGCAACTTTGCATACTATAAAGATAGTAAATAAAGATGATTGAGCTCTTCTGGCTTGTGCAGATGCACACTCTAATATCAGTGCCTGCTTTTCTGAAATCTATTGTTATCACTCTTGCAGGTGTTTTAAACCTGTCAACACTGACATGTTATAGCGTCAAAAGGTGGGCAAGGTGAAGACTGGCTGTGAATCCGAGCCACTGCGGAAATAGAAGAAATGAAAATGTTCTGTTTGATTGCGTTGCTAATGAAGGAATAATAGCAATGCATGATTACTTTGTACTAGAACAGTGATTCCTAACCTAGAGAGATCATCGGGTGTGCTGGGGCAAATGCTGTCATTTCACTTAATTGGTCTAAAAATGATTTATTTAGGACAGATCATCTATGTCAGTGGAAAAACAGTTTGACAGGTGTTCTTTTGGAATTTAGCTTTGAAATGGCAGATCACGACATTATTTTATAGTCCAGCAGCTTTACCATCAAAAATTCTTCCGCTTTAGTGGCATTGCAGTCCAGTCCACATGGCGATAAGAGCAGAGCACACAAGCGCTGGAGAAAAGAATCAGAGCATGACCGAATCCATTTAGATGCAACCAGGACAAACATGCCTGAATATTTCAGCTTGCGTGCTCGTATTCTTTTCAAGTGTGTACAGGGGAAACATCTTGGCTTGTTTGAAAATGCATGGAGCAGTAACAATTAGGTGACTAACATTTCTTTGTAAAGTTGGAAACCCGCCCGCTAGCATATTATATTCCGTGCAAAAGGCGTTATCACCATGGGGCAGGCCGTCCACTGCCCCAGCCCATTTTCCTCCTCTTGACCTGAATGTTTTCTCGTTCTCCTTGTAGACATATTTCAGAAACACCTTTTATCTCTTCATAGTAAAGATGTGTCTTCACTGTGCTTTCAGCTGCAGTATCTCAGCGAGATATAACTTGCAAGTATATCAACATATGATCCAGGCTGCCTCCGCTTGTCGTCATCCATCATCCAGACGAGTCGGCTGATAAACAAGTGATTCCACGTGAGCCGACTGCGGTGTCCTGCAAAGGACGCTTCCGAGCGAGCCTTAAAGTTTTGTACAATTAGGCAAATCCTAATTGGCAATTACTTTGTAATCTTAAAAGTATTTAATGAGCTCATTTAATGGTGCTATGAAGCATGATAGAGGATAGCAAATGAGGTTTTGTCCAAGTGTAGTGCCACCTACAAAACTACTCTGGCCATCTGGTACCATTAGGTGGAAGTTCTTACCATGGGAACTCTCAGAAACAGTACTTGGGATGAAAAAAGGGGACGTTTGGAAGTGTCTACGTGGAAGTCTTCTCACTCCCGGAGTCTAACAAATCCATCCGACAGTGTCGGGAAAGTTGGAGGCAGGGGCGCTAATGCACTCAGCCAAGTAGGAAGCGTCGTTCCTCATACAAAAACTAGCAAGAAGACCGGAGGAGAGTGTGAGCCTGTGAAAATACTGGAGATGGGTGGGGAGGGAGCTGAGGTCAAGTCGGAGAGGGAAGACAGAGAGAAGAGGCGTAAAGATAATGGAGAACCCGAGCAGCAAGAAGTGCCCTACCCTCAAGCAGGGTTGATCTGACTGATGTGTGAGGCCAAATCTGCCGTCAAGCGCCTGGGGCATCACCAAGCTGACGATAGCGCCCGCGCTACATTCTACCGGCGCCTCGTTTCAACTAACTTGGGTGAAATGATGCCGCGAAGAAAAGAAAAAAAAAAGTCTGGGTTTGTCTGTTAATGGTTGTCTTTGATTTGAGGAGACAACATGTTCAAGTTTCAGCTACCGTAATTTTCGGACTATAAGTCGCGGTTTTTTTCATAGTTTGGGTGGGGGGCGACTTATACTCAGGAGCGACTTATATACGTATATATGTTTATTTTTCTCTTTTTTGGGCATTTTATGGCCGGTGCGTCTTATAGTCCGAAAATTACGGTAATTAAGCTTTTGGAGTGGGACTAATAATTTTACCTTAATGAGCAGACCAATTTGCATTTTGAGTGAGATACCTGAATCTGCCTATGGGTGAATGTCATGCAAGAGAGCCATATCGCTGCAAGCAAAAATAACAAGGTAATCAATTAAACTAAGCATGCAATTAAGGTAATTAATTGCTTGTATGCCCAGGAGTGTCCTGGGGCTTGTCCTGTGGACCACATTGCCACAACGGCCGGTGATTAGATTACAAAGTTGGACTCGCCGAGCTCGTGTTTAAGCTGCAAAGTGGAGTCCCGCTGCTTCCTGCGAGCCGCTCTCTTAAAATGAACCGGAATATGTGTCTGACTGTGCGAGCAGGGAGCTTCTTAACGATCTTTAATGTATTCTTGTTCAATTCGAGACGAGGACAGCCCCTAACAGTAACGTCCTTAACATCATTTTCAGACAAATGGAAGTCATTTACATCTGTTAATTTTCTACGACGATGCTTTCCGACCTCGACTGAAGCAAGGCGTAGCTTTAACTTGAAAACAGCAACAAGTTCAAGGCACACATCAGGAACGCTCTTTCCCAGCCATCAGCTGCTGTTATGACTTGAATGTGTCTGTGTTGTTTACTCCAGTGTAGCAAGAAACATACGTGAGAGACACTGTGCTAGCATGCGCCATCAACGTGGCGTGCACAGCTGTCCCGCCGTGATAGCGCTCTGGATTATAGCGCGGCCAATAAAACATGTTGTTGGAAGGTCGTAAAAGAGGCTGAATGGGCCTTCGTTTGATTCCGCTATTGTTTAAAGATCAAGCTCTTATCTTCATTTATTGTCATTTCCGCCATTTGATGTGATTAGAAGCACATTTCTTTATAATGGGAAACAAAAATACGCATTTATAAAACAATTACAATTGCAGTTAAATTGACTTCAAAGGATTGCTATGTGATACCCTATGATACGGACAATTCTTTTTTCGTTAACTATTTTATAATTAAAGTTGAATTGAAACATGCCTAGTCATGAGGCGAAATGAAATCATAGATACTTAATCGCGCTGTATTGCCATTCTATAGTTTCTAAGAATGTCATTCATATTGATTGGTAATGTTCCTTTCTACAGTGCCTCTATTTGTTTTATCACAATAACTCAGGTCACGAACAAGACACTATTGAAATATTCTCCCTTGGAGCACAATCATAGCCACTCACACCTTTAAAGAAACCATGAAAAGTCTGTCGTATAATGTCACTTTGCTTCCTGCTACCTGATTTATCCAAGGAGGTGTATTTAATGGCACCGAATGCATCACTCTAAATAAGGCCACCGTTCTGCTTCACGAGCACGGCCGTATGAATTATACAGTGGAATACATACCTTAGCGCACTATTTATGGCGTTGCGTGTATTGTGTTGCATCACAAGCAGGCAAGTGTCTGTTCTGTGTTGTTATAGTTTGTGACCTTGTCCTTAGTTACTTTCATATCAAGAACATGGGGAGAGTTTTTGTCAGTGCTTGTGCATTTCACAGCGCACGAAAATGATAGTTTGAATGGTAAAAATTGTTTTCAAAAGAATATTCCGTAAGGTTGTACGGCATTGAAAATGATTGCTTGGAAATGAAACAAAAAAGAGGGAAAAAGATTCAAACAAAAGTTATAATATTGAATATTTCTTTATTATTCGTTCCCTAGCCAGCTTTTTTTTACAGTGACACTGATTTCATTTTTTTTTTCTTCCAGATTTCTGTGCTGTGGGAAAAATCGGAAAAGAATTATTTGGATCATTGTATCAACTTATATGTTGTAGTTTAATACTAACATACGTAGCAGAAAGTTGCTATTTCCGAAGCGGGTGTTGGATAAGTAATCTTGCAATCAGTATTCATCTCGCAAAACGTAAATAAAAATGCAGAATGAACATTAGCGCGCGATCTGCTAGTGCTTCAGCCACATCCACAAAACAGCGGATTAATGAACTAGGTCACTTTACGACTCAATCAAGGCCACATTAAACATCAGTATGTTGTCTATAGTATAATTGTTTTTTTATGTGCGTCCCCGGGAATATATATTTGCAGTTGTGTTAGTGCAGTGATTCCCGTACATACTACTGACAGTATAGCGCCATCTCGGCTGGGGAAAAAAAAAACGACAGATTGAACGTCGGTGCTTAGTTGATTAGCGAATCAATTGATTGCGCACAAACTCCATCTCACAACCCCTAAATTCGTTTACACAATGCCAGCTAACGGAACAAGAGCAGATGCCAGACTTAACACTAATTCAAGCATATGGCCGCTTCAAAACTCATGCATTTCAATTACGACGTTCAACTAACTCCAGGTTGGGATAAGGAGTGGCGTACTTGGCTCCTTTTGCACTTTTTCCTCAAATGAAACGAAATCCCGCAACATGTTTTGGTTATTAGTAGAGAATATCATTGCAATGATATCCTAGCAAGCGAATTAAATCATTAATTAATGGCATCTACCCATTGCCACCCGCTTTTGTGAATACGATCATTTAACTAGATGTTGTGGGGAAAGAAGCTTAGCAATTGGCAGTTTAGCGTTTGCCATCTGTCTTGGCTACCTGCTTCTTATTGGGTGACTTCACTAGTTGGAGTTCATCTTGGAATTTGCTCAAAATGGCTGCTACTTTAAAAAAAAAAAAGGCAGTGAGATGTTGTCCAAATTTCCATGTATATTTCTTTCCCTACATTAGAAGCACATTTTTTTCTTTCCTTTTTGTACTTTTTGTTCTAAGTGTTCCTCTTGTATGTCCTTGGCAGAAAAGGTGCAAGAAATGCAAATTGAAATGTTCCTCCATGATGCTGGAGCATGCCTGCTTCTTTACTCACATTGCCATTTGGCCTCCACCTACAAGTGTATTAGTGAAGTTAAACAAAAAGGTGTTTGCTGGCGCTCCTCTTTGGCCCATCTTAATGGCACATCTTCAATCAATATTTATAGGGGGCCGCCGCGGGGGGTGTTAAAAAACATGCCATGCTAAGATGACTTTATTCCCGTGGAGATAAAGATCTGTGCAGACATATGAGGAGAGAGGTGAGGCCGTGCAGACAAGACAGTCATTAGTTTTCTGATGGCAGGCGAGAGGAGATGACTTTGGCAAGGACGTGCTTGATAGACATCTGTTGAACAAGATGTGGGCGACGGAAGGGCGATGCAAGGACTGTTTCTTCTCCAAGTGCGGCATTTAACTCCAAATCAATGATAAGGCTTCACACAACATCTGAATGCACCTGCTAAACACGCCTATTCAAGGAGACACTATTGCGCAAGGCTAAACAATTAATCGAATTGAAATCGCTATTCAGCATGATACAATATTTAACATTCGTGTCAAAATAATATTGGATTTTATGTCTGTCATCAACGTGATTGTAATCTTTATCATTACAGGGTTTGCACATCAATTTCTTCTCCCTTCTTTCAAAGGAAATTGACTCAAGCAGCCATTTTGTTCTTAATCTTCAGGTCCGCTGGGGACATTATCCCTGTCCGATAGTTTTCCGGCTCTTAGCCGCTTGACCATTAATCAAGTCATATCAGTGACGCGTCTCCAAAGTTTGCCGGAACGAAATGCGCCTCAGTCATCGCATCACTCTGGCTCCAGAACCATGTGGACATTTTTCTTGTCAGGATATGATCTGTATGCAAAGGGCTCTTCAAGCACACTTGATTCGTTTGCGAGGTCCTTCCGAAAAATACTGGAGTGACTGAGTGATGCAGGAGGGATTTCCTGAGTAGGGCGGGAAAAAATCCAAAGGTGGAGAGCCAGAAAAGACAAATGGAGGGGACTCGCAGATAACATCGCTGACTGATAGATTCTCGAGGCGAGCAAATTAGGCTTTGCAGGCCGAGGGCCAATCAGTCCAAGTCGTGAGTGACGCGCGACGGCAACGTTATCAACGATCGTTGAAGGGCAAAGTGGACCCGGACTGAATTGCCTCATGATAAAGATACTCATGTGTAAGTACACTGCACAAATCAATAATCACTTTCCATTGATTTCAAATGGATCACTTTGTAGTTTGGATAAATGACGTAACGATGAAGGAAGTCATGATTTTTAATGTAGCAGTCGATTTTTGTTTGAAATGTGGCAAACTATACAAGACTGCTCGTTTACTGTGTGTGATGGACTTGAAATCAACGCCAAGCCAGACATCTGTTGTAGTACCAAGACCGACCTGAGAGGTGCTAGAGCACATTCAGACTGCCGGGAAATACAAAGAAAAAATTGTAATAATCAATTTTATCCATTGATAATTTTACGTTTGGAAATGTAAACTAAATTAAAAACTAAAATGAGACATTCGATTGACTATATTTCGATCAAATTTTGCGCAAGTTGCCTTTCAAATTTATACCTCCCATATGTTTACACTCGGAATTGAACCTGAAGTTGCCACCTTGACATAGTCCGTGTCTGTAAAAAAGATGTATCGTCTAAATATTGCATATACGCCACTATTTGTCGTGCCGCCGAGTGATAAAAGCAGAGGACGGATGGCAGTAATAAGCCGTAATGAAGTTCACGACAAGGTGACCACAGGCTCATTATCCTTTTTCTCTGTCGACTTAAAAGTGCACTTGTCCCCATTTTCACCTCCTTGTAGCTGCACTTGCTGTCCAACTAAACTGCCTGTAAAAGCCTCCAACAGATGGCTCAGCAAAAATGGCTATGTGCATGAAAAGCGTAACTCATTTTTGACATTAATCTCAAAAGAGGCACTGAGAGGATACACATATATAATTGACTGTGTTATATTACTTGCATTAGCATTATTAGGGCCACGCTACTCGACCGGTGCCATTCGCATCTCCAAGAAATTCAATGCGAAAATCCATGTGGAAGTTCACTTTAAAATACAGGGCTCACCCTTTTATTAACTGTGCTGGTCGTACTTTACATTCCTCACTCTTGTATAAATAAATTACGTCACCACGGGAGGAAATGAAATGTCGTCATGTGATGATGACTTCCTGTTTTCGGTTGTACTTTGAAATGCTTTCATCATAATCAAGCAGAGTCTTCCATTTATTTCAACAAATGTTAACTCAGAAATTAGGCAAGCGAAAATTGAAATTCCAAGTAATTGAACTTTTCTTTTCCCTAGCTCAACAATTCATCTCGGTTAAAATCCAACCAATCTTTAATCGGTAGAAATTCAAGCGTCCTATCAAAAATAAATGAGCTGTCTGCCGTGAACTCTGTCAACCCCACCCTCAGGCTGCTTCTCTTTTCTTAATGATGCGGTCGGTCACTCCTTTCGAAAAAAGCCTAAAGCCATAAATCAGACGACATACTAAATTCAGCCGTCCGCTCTCAAAAACGGTTCCCCAAAAACCCAACAGCGGAAACTTCTCATTTGGCGGGCTTTTACCAAACTCGTTAACGTTGACATTATGCAGTGTGAACAATTACCTCCGTGCCCTCTGGCTCTCACCACATGTCATTTATCAGTTAGGGCAGGCTATCTAAAATCTCTACCCCCTCATCATGGCTGTGACCCCCCACCCCCATTCATGATAGACTTAAATGCTGCACTCGAGGAAGTGGTCCATCTTGGCGCTTATAGCGTCAGACCTTAAAGCGCAAACAAAAAACATGGCCGACGAGCGGATCAAGATACTAGCAAAGAGACAATTTGCAATCCTGATGCAAGTCTTTGTCCATCATGGGTTGGATATTGTGAAAGAAGTCAAATATCTGGGTTCCTCCAGGGGGCGTCACTCTGCACATTGACGCTAATATGACACTGAACATTCGTAATGATTTCTTGGCTAACACCATGGCAACACGACCCCCGCTGACTCGCTTCCCCAGCAGGGGGTCTCTTAAATAAGAAGCCCACTCAGAGGCTGTGACTCGCTTGTGTACATCACACTTAATTGAATTCTTTTTTGCTATCTTGATCTAGGATGCTTTGACATGATGACCAGGCTTGAGGATTGAACCAAGACACGCTGTGAAAGATTTGACTTAAGTTATGCGTTTGACCTTAATGCGACCCGTATGGGTCAGCAGTGGGCCGCTTTCAGCCTGCTGAATGTCGGCAGTGACACCTAATAAGCTGGGTTTGCTGGTGCACCTCAACAGAGCTCTATTGTTTCCCTCGCAAAGCGAAGATACGAGCAAAGCGCTTTATCATCTTAATTGCCGCACATTTAGCAATTACTAAATGAAGCCAACACCTCAGCGTTCTTGTTGTTCTGATGACCGATTACGGGACTTATTTCGCTATCTTTGGATCTCGGCTTTATCTGTCCGAGCGTGTTTAGCATTGTCACGTACTTCCTCAGCCTGAGAGCTGCACTGTGCTGTGTTTTTTTTTTCTGATTGTTTTTATGAATGCATCAATCAACATTCCCCTTCGCCCGCGCGTTGTTTGCCTGGAACAAAGAGGCAGACCAAATTGGCGAGTTTAGAGCCAGACACGGTGTGCCGTCTTCCTCATTTCTTGCAATTTGGCCTACGTTCTCTTGCGATGTTATTTTCCTTTTTGTTCAAGGTGATTAATGTTAATGCATAAATGTGATTTCCCTACAAAACAGTTGAAACTTAGCCAAAGAAACAAATTAGACTCCATAAGATAAGTCATGAAAATCTGTTGCACCATTTCTCTGATATTAGCGTTTACAATTAGCAACCAGAAGAAAAGGTCTCAGGCAGATATTTTGGCAACTATTTATTCAACAATTCAACTTCATACATGAATAGCAACCTCTAAATTAAATAAATCAATCCCACATACAATGGGAGAAAACACGCCTTTGTCATGGTGCGAAGGACACCATTATGACTGCCCAATATATTATGAAGTGGTGATTTCACCAAGAAGCTACACTAACATGTCTGTAGCGGGAACTCTGACCTTTTGTGTTTGCAGCGTAGTGAGCGACAGTGCAGCACAACTACACACTCAATGACTTCAAGATGTGCACTTGCCAATAGCTGGAATCGAACAACATAGAGAAGAAAGTTGGCCTATTTTCAGCTCTTGTTCATGGAACAGTCCAGTGAGGGAAAGGATAGTACAATTACACAAGTTATTGTTTTAATATTAAGTGAGATATTTGTTGTGTAACAGAGGGTCCGCTGTGTCCCAATTAGGTAAAAAAAAGAAACAAACATACCATGTCTGGAAAATAGAAGCAATATCTTCCTGAGATGCGGAAACAAACAGCTGGAATGATCATTTGAAGAAAAACAAAAAATATATTTCATGCGTAGTGATTGTAAGGCCATGATTTTCTAGAACCATCAAATTAAAGTCAATAAAACAATTAATGATAATAATCAAATCAACAATACACTCTATGACTTCAGAGCCATGTGTGCATTTATATGGCAAACTTACATACAATAACAACATTATTAAAAAGAAAAGAAAAAAAAGAATCAACCGTGATCTTGAGCTTCGACTGTGTTGCTCCAATAACATCATGCTGCCCGGGTCAATAAGAGGCCAGCGATGACTCATGGAAATGATGCATTAGAGGGGGCGAGAGGTTTAAAGCTTCATTAAAAAAAAAATAAAAGAAAACCCACAAAGTTCAGAAAACCAAGCCCAGATGTGATACAACTGCACTTGAACTCATCATTCAGAGTGAGTCAGCCTGTTTTAAATAACAACTTGAAAAGCTCACCAAAACCTACCCAGTCAGAAATAGTTATTTAAAAAAGTATTCAATTGAAAAAAAAAAAATACAAAAAACATAAGCGGAGTGCATTGAATAATAATAAGCTGCTCATTGTTAGCCGCATAGCATAACTGCCCAAGTTAAAAATAACTCAAATTAAAAATAACTATAATCAAGCTAAGATGGGACATGTTTTCATGTAGTCCAAAAGTGCCCAATTCTTTATTTAGAACCTGCAAGTTCAAAAATGTATTCCATATTATCCATTCATGTAAAACATTGCTTCCGTGATAAAAAATGGAATAAACACAAAAAAGTGGGTGGGGGGGGGGAAAAAAAAGAAAAATCCTCAACAAACACATGTTGCGGACAGTCTGTCAGTGCACGATAGCAACGGCGCGTAAACATTTGAAAGCAACACTTGGCGCTTTTAAATCAACAAGCCTCGACAGCGACAGGCAAAGATAAAAGCGGATTTATTATTTATTCCCCAACTTGTGACTCACTTCATCCTGTACCGTCTCCAAATCATTACACACAACAAATGGATGCGCACGTGGATGTGCTATCATGTTGATGAATAGTCAGAAAGGCCGCAGTGAATAAGAAAGATTGATGTTCTCAATCTGTCGTTGACGCACAACTCTTCCTTTTTTTTTCGTGGTGCAAAATGTGAATTCTGACGCTCAAACTGCAAAGCCGCTTACGGTCGTGACGGAAAACACAGCTGTCCACGTCCCCGAGAACTTAAGTGAGTGTTGTTCCACTCAAGGAGACGCTGCAGCAGCGTTTGAGTTCACTCAGTGACAAAGACATTACTTACTGACCGTATTTGCATAATGTCGAAAATTGGTCACCAAATAGGAGACAGCTGGGCCAATTGTTCCATTGCCCTTGGTAACAATTGCCTCCATCTTGCTCGATTAATTCACTGTTTGCTCACAATAGACGACCTGACTAAGTCAACCAGCGACTTGCTTGCAAGCAAAAACAAGTTGGAGTTTTTCAATTATTGTTTGATGAATGACTTCCTTAGCCATAGATAGGAATAATAATAATAATCTGTTTTGTCAAATAGATTTTTCATTAGTTGTGTTGATTTTGGCTAATCACATCTTTTTTTTTGTCTGGTGAGATTTTACTCATGACAAAATGGAAAAGAGGAAACAAAAATCGCACTAGCTATAGAAAGTTGAGCTACATCCTTACACTGTAAAATACGCCACCGGTATTTAACATTCAGGGGTTAAAAATTTTTTTTGAAAATTTCTACAACTTCAATCAAGAAAATGCGATTAAATCCTCATCTTTAATAAAAAGCCACAATCCCCTCAGTTCTCTACTATCAAGTTACTAAACATTCTTCCCATTCTCTAAAATACCTCTTGAAATAATTTAAACATGAAAAAGAGGCCAACAAAAACTTACTGATGTGGTTTTACCAACTTTAGTTTCCCACACATTATTTACATGCCGTGTGCCAAAACAAAATGCAAAAATTGGTCAAAGTATATGTAATGACAGATTAAAAATAAAAAAAAATAAAAAACAATTGATAAAGTTGCTAATATACAAAAAGATTATAAGAGAGCTGGAATTCAATAGCAATTTTCACAATCAAACACGTTTTAGCAGACACGATACACAGCAGGGAGTTTAAAACCATTCAAAGAAAAGTATTGGATTTTTTTTCTTTTGTTTGGACGATTTGGAAACAAAGATCGCTGTCAATTTGAATCAAGTAGCACCCTCAAGGCAAAACATTAACTCCATCTTGTGCTTTTATCTTTGTCCATCAAGATTTATCATTTGGGAAATAATGTATGGAAAACAACGCAACACATTCATGACCTTTTTTTTTTTTTAAATAGTTTGCCCCTTCGGTTGTTCCAATTGTGAATATTTCACACAAACATTAACTTTCACTGCGCACGTCTGAGATGGACTTAATACCGGACTCATGTAAAGGTAAAATACTCAACTTTGAACCTTTGAACTTTTTGTACTTTTCCCTTTTCAAAGTCAAACTGCTTGGTCCATAAAAAGATAAAATGAGTTGAAGTGCACATCAAAACAGAATTTACAGCAATAAATTGCATTGATCACAAAATCCCTGTACATAACGTAACTAATGAACTCTTTTCAATCCGTTTTCCGATTTTACATTTGACGGGATGTTTTTTTCCTCCCTCTCTTCTCATTAGAACATAAATGCTTTTTTGCTAACTTAAATACAATTTATACAACTAGTCGACCTGAAGCCATCGTGTTGAAAACAAAAGCGGCTGCCGAGTTCAAGAATATACACAAAAAGTAGATTGGTAGCAGATTTAGAAAAAGCTCTTCTATTCTTCTCAATGGATGAAAGATCTCATCTAGCATCGCTTGCAAAATTTTTGGTGTGTATTCTCAGTTCTAAACGGTAGCACGCTACACCCCCCCGCTCTACTGTACTAACTACACACGGATCCGGGCAACCTTGCAACTCGAGTACCACACAAAGCCGCCTTCTTATCTTACATGGCTCCACATTTTAATTACAAGTCTATTTAACGAAGGAGGGATCCGTCGTCTAAGATATTGAGTGTAGTAGATATGTATAAGGCGCCAAACAGCACAGATCATCATCGAAATAAAAAAAAATTGAGAAGAATCAAAAACACAATGCTGTGAGCTAAGCAACGGGATGATGGGCCGTCCGGGTGACCACCTACAAAAGCATTTACATTGCTACTGACTGATACATGAAGGCATTGACACGAGTTCAATGGCGTCTGTATTTTTTTTAGGCACCGTGTAGATGTGAGACGTGTGTGTGTGTGGTGTGGTGGTGTGGATGAGTGGGAGGGGCTTGTGTTAGCGTGTTCAGGTGTCGGACTGGAGGGTGTAAGAAGCAGTCATGGTAGATTTACAGATTTACAGAGTTGAAGGGGCAAAAATACGTGGGAACTTCAGCAGCGATGCCTGCCAAAAATGGCCGCTGAACCATGATGGGAAAAGATGAAGCCAAAAAGAGGGCAAACACTGGGGGAGGGAGAGAGAGAGAGAGAGAGAGAGACAGAGAGAGAGAGAGGGAGAAGAAGACAAGGAGGGACGGATGGCAAGGGAGGCGCCCTCTACAGTCTAGATGAAGTATTCCTTCTTTTCTTCGGCGTGCGCGTGGTTGCCCTCGGCGTTGATGATGGCCGTGTCGGCGTCGGGCGCGTCGTCCGCCCCTTTGGCCTCGTTTGTCAGGTACGTTCCTACGTAAAAGCGCCACATGTAAAGTGCGTACAAATAGCGTGCGGCCCTATTGTTGATTATTTTGGACGAAAAGTTTTGTGCCGTCCTTACTCTGCACATATTTTATCGTTCATTTCCAATGTACGTGGTCATATGTGGGCCCTGATTCAAATTGCCCTCACGTCTCAAGGGATTTCAATCTTCACCGATTCTGTGTCTTATTTTATTCTTTGTCCTTCACAGGAGCCAGCGCATATCATTCATCTGCCACCTGAGGATTCTCTGAGCCACGGGAATGTCCAATGGGACGATGTGCGAGATGGACGGCGGGGTCCGAGGTGCTTGCTACCTACCTTTATGCCTGGCCAGGTATCTTCCCAGAACAATGATTAAACACAAGGTGACAAAGACCACCACAGCCACCACACCCCCGATCAAAGCGTGGTCCGTGCCGTGATGGGCCAGAGCGTTGGGATCTGAGGACAGACGGGAGGGAGAGGAGAACGCTACCGTCAAATCAAGAAATAGAGCAAACACTGCAACGAGGAATGAAGGGGCTTTTCTTTGCCACTTTTCTCTTCTTCTAAGGATGCTTCTGATGAGAGCTTGCTCCTTTCACATGATTTCTCAGGGAATAATAAAACGGAGAGTAAGAGGGTGAGAGTGGGAGAGAGACATTCAGCCAGCAAAACGAAGGTGAAGACGACGACATTGTTAGTTAGGGGGAAAAAAAGAATCAGGAAGTTGAATAATTCAGGAACCACCCATGGAGAATCTCCGAAATGCAAAGCAGGCTGGCAGTCGCAAAGGTACGGTAAATAAATGATCAGAAAATCCCCAAAAGAACAAAAGAGTGATTCTTGTGAGCCGAATAGAAGTGTGAAAAAGAAGATAAAGGATCTTTCTTGTCAAGTTGTTCACGTCGCACAAACCTGCCTGGAGTAGGGTTTTAAATGAGCGTTTTAAATGAGAGGTAGGGTTTCAAATTGAGGTTTCGAACTAGGGTTGGGGTTTTCAATTGGGGCTTCAAAGTTGGGTTTTATATTACAATTAGTTTTTCAAAGTAGGGTTTCAAATTAGGGAAAGGATTGCAAAGTAGGGTTTTAAATTAGGGGTACGGTTTCAAATGAGGGTTAGGCTTACAGGTTATTTTTGTGCCACCTGACAGCATCACAACTGGATTGACATTTTTTATCTTGACATTTTTTTCCACAGAGAAAAAAGAAGGTGTTACCAGGAATATGTAGAAACAATTTCAACATACATAGCTGTCGCTTTTTTTTTTTTTTTTTCGTTATCCTCTTCCCATGTGGCCCAATTGAACAGCTGGCTTGCATGCGCTCCATAAGCCGCCGTCGTGTGAATGACCAGGCCTTCACACTTCACCGCCTCCCAGCGGACAAACAAACGCCCGCAATGACACACACACACGTGAGAACACACGCACACACGCATGGGCACTTAGGAGGGTTTCACTGTGCTAAAGTTCTGCATGGTCAGTGAAGCAAAGGAGGAAGCAATGTTCCCCCCCCATGGCTGTCTCTGTACCTCATTGCGGCACGACAGCGAGGACTTGGAGTCCCGCCCGCCGCTTGATGCATATAAATGTAGCTGTTGAATCACTTTGGAGAATATTGCACATAAAAATACATGTTTTACCATAATACAATCTTCCATATGTGATCCCAAACATAAATATTCTCTTTTAGAGCGTCACTCAGAGAGAGAGAGAGACTGAAATGTTTGGCTTACGGAAAGAAATGAAAGAAGCAAAAAGAAAGAAATCCAAAATGGAACCTTCTAGGTCTCTAAGCGTCATCGCATGATCTTTTAATAAAGGGCACATATCTTCTCGGTGCGATTTCATAGCAGAGCAAAGTTGTCCTTCAATATTTATGGCGCTCTCCTTGTCGCCCGGCCGTGTTGAATAAATCAAAGAGGCTCGCAGCTTGTGCGAGTCGCCGCCGACTCCCAGCAAAAGTCTTCCTCCTCAAGCCGCCAGCTGAATTCTTATCTGACGGCCACGGGCTTCTTTCTGTTGACCGTGTGCCTCGATAAACAAGGCGGTTTGCTGGCATAACTGCAGAACTATATTACTTTGACAACAAACATCTGGTCTCCATTTCGGCCAAACAATAGACACGGGTGTCACGAACGTATCACTTCAAATACAGAACGTTTTATATTGTCGAAGACACCATTATGCACCATCTAACGAGCGCCGTGAAAAATTCCACCTCGACAGAAAGATAAGACTCAATGAATACACGGCGAAGTGAGTCAAATAATGAAAGCAAAACAGCACATTTTTCTCATGACCGTGAAGCGACAAGATAAAAGATACTTTTGCAAGATTTCAGATGTTTTTATCTGTAAAAAGGTGCCCGACTGCTCATCTGATGTTTGGCTTGAAAGTCACCTCACAGGATTGCCTTCCAAATGGGAATCATTCTTTATCAAAGTTTGTCTGTTGCACATCCGCTGTCTTCATCTAAAGAAGTGTCAGTGCAGTCATTTACCAAACAGAATTGTCCTTTGCGACGCCATTCGTCTGGCGAGGCTTAACGGCTCAGCCCCTGACGATCAAATGTAGCATCTCTGAAGTCTAATAACCACCTTAAACAAAAAGGCTTACAGAAATGGCGTGTCCTTGAGGCTTTATACAACAAACAAGGCAAGAGGAACAACCTCACTTTATATACTTCAGACAGAACTTACACCTTATACATACCCATAATAGATCAAATCAAATGAATAGGGATTCGATTGAAGGATGGGCAAGCACCTATACCAGTATCGGTTATTTCAAGGTATCCAAGCATTGAAGCAAAGTCTTTGTTCAGTTATCGTGCTTGTTAAAATTAAATTTTTTTCATTAAAATGTTTTACAGCTACTAGTACAATTGTTTGTCAAGTCGTTGTTCAGGTATTGTGCTCATTCAAATGTCAAATATCAGAAGTACTAGTGGTATCGATACTTGGTATCGGTATTGTTTGTTCATTTGTTGGGATAGTTTCATGTCCTATGCAGGGCCACTCATTTCATGTGAAATTTCTTTTAGGAAAGTAGCCCAAAGTGCTTGCAGCTTCCAGCCGAGATGGAAAAAAGACGGATGCATTTGAAGAAAGCAAAAGATGCTACAGAGATGCGTTTTCACTTTTTTTTTTTTTTCTTCCCCCCCCACGTCCTTGCAGATTATTGCTTGGTGTCTCTGAGAGGATTAATTAGATTCTGAAAACAAATTACTCCTGCTAATCATTCAATAAAGCCCGTCACATGGTCGCGGATACTCTCTTGAATATTCAAGCGGCCAGACTCTCTCTCTCTCTCCCGCCCTCCTATCCTGCTCTCACAATGAAAATGAAGTTCTAATCAGAGTGAGATAATTAATCTTATGAATTCATCAAGCCCAACGCGAGAATCAATCTATCGCGGCGGCGGCGTGATCGGCCGAGTCGATAACCTCAGCGGTAAGAAAGCGACAACGGGGACAAAATCAAGGCAGCAGCGTTAACTTGATCACAACTTTAGCGCTGTTGCTTGGCCGACAATTTTCCGTCATAATTGCACAAGTGGAATGGCTTCAATGAAATAGACACAAGAGGGGGCATGTTAAACTTGAGAATCTTTTCGAGGGACAAGTCAAAGGAATAAAGCTTCAACAAATAAAAAGCAGACCTTCCAGTGTTTGAATGAATACGAGTGGGTGGAGTTGGGGTTATTCTATGTAATTGATCGCATGAGCCCTGAGATCTAATGATTTCTCCCTCCCTGTTCTACACTTACTTCCAAATTGTTGCTATATCTCTTCCCCCCAAAGCCAGTTAATGTGACAGCTCATCAATAAGCTGGCTCAGCAATAAGCACAAAGACCTTTGCATTATGTTTTAATTCGTCCTGCGCCCCACGCCAGGGAGGAAATGGACGGAAGATTGTCGCGGCTGTTCAATATTTAACCCCTTTTGAAATATCTGAGGATGCTGCCACGGGGACATAAGCCTTTTGCTTTGAACACGAGTCACCCACCCAAGCGGCGGCTGCGAGAGAAAATGTTATTTCTGCTCATCGCACGTCCTAACCCGGCGCTAACGTTAGATCGATAGCAATGAAGTAAAGCTGTTGGAAATCCCTCCAAGGAATGAAAATTGTCCTTTCACTTATTGAGTTTTCACAACAGGTTTCCCCCCCAGTCTAAAGCAGATTGAAGCGGAGTACCTGCAAAGTACACGTTGCACTTTTTGTCCTTTACCATCCAAAGTTTTCGGAAACTGTTTGTTGTGCTTTTTCTTCAAAAGGTTAGCATTGCAATCATGGCTAACAGAAAAAATGTGAAGAACCTTTTGAGGTTGCGACGGGAGCGCCGAAAGAATTTTAATTGTGACTTATAGTCCAAAAACTTATGATTTTACTGCTATGTTAGCATCTAACCTAAGATAGCAGTGAAATCATGATGATTTGATTATATCCACCTTGCGGACAAATTTGGATGAAGGAACTTCATTGATAGAAATTCCATTGCCGTACTTGGGGTTTCATTATTTCCAGAACTTTTGAAACCTTTATTGAAGTCAGGTAGATTTCACAATCAAGAGCCGGCGTCATGAATATTTCATTGTAAGGAAAAGACCCTTTGTCTTTAAATGCAGACGGCGCAAGCCCTCAAGGAACAGAGCCCGGAGGAAGGCTGGTAATTAAGCTGCCGCTTGTCTTCAGACAATCCACGTTGCATCCTGAACACACCCAGGCTTGAGATAAAGATCGCCTCGCCACATTGCGGCAACCCATTATTGATCCCATGCCCTTTGACCCTTCAAATGGACGACCCGGAGCAACAGGGAGGCGTGTGTGTGTGAGGGTGCGGGGAATAATAAATAACGATACTGGTTTTGTATCTTAAGCTGAGGCTTCAGGCTTATTTTTGTCGCGGGCCGCATCATAGTCATCGTTTGCCTCAAAGCCTCATTAAAATTGTCAACCCAAATAACAATATTGTATATATGTACGGTATAGGCTACACAACAAATTGATGAATAACTAGTTTTCAAAACAGAGACTAATAAAAACTGAAATATTGAAATCAAATCGATTTCCGTTGTCTTTGCGGGCCATCTAAAATGATGTGGCGGGCCGTATCTGGCCCCCGGGCCTTGACTTTGACACCAGTGATCTAGAGGCTGGCTGTGCGAACACGCAACCTAACGTCAAAGTTATTTAAGCTTTGATTTCGAAACCTTTTTTTTTTTTTCCTCAAGTCGACTTTTTAAAGCACAAAGCCCGCAACTCTGAAGAGGATAAGCAGTATAGAAAACGAATGAATGCATGTGAGCATGACGCTCATGCAACCTAACCTATCGGGCGTCCAACAGCTTCACTTTTCCAATGCATGTCTCAAGTTTAAGTAGTTGTTAGTGTCAAAGCCGCCGGTACAGTTTTCTCTTCTTTTATCCTCCATTCCTCTCAGGTACAAAGTAAGAGAAGATAACTTTACGTTTGGCCGTGCTTTATTTGTATTATTTCTGCACCTCCACGGACAGAGACACCATCCATGAATAATTGACAATAAAGCAGACTTTGACTTTGCTGTCCTCTCTGAGGCAGGACCCGTTGTTAGCAGGAACAGGGGTTGGCCAAAGGAATACTGATTGCTTGGAGTGAACAGTAAATATGTCAAAGAAAGCCCTGTTGTGCGTGATGACTAATTTCGGTTTGCCAAGGTCACAGCTAATTTGCTAAGCCACGAAGAGCGATACGGCAAAGAGGTAAGCGGCCATGCAGAGCGAGGATGTGTTTATGTACACTTTGATGACATTGCACAGACCTTTGGTGCTTAGCCAAAGATGTATTATTGCCATTAAGACTGAGCGGGCGGGCGGGCGGGCGCACGCTCCGGCGCTTAATCAATACAGTGAATCACAAGCTACAGCTCGGACATCAGTCTCGAGTCATACACTGGAGATTTGGAATCTTTATCTTTGCTGTAGTTACACCCTAGAGGTCAACAGCTGGCACAAAGCACATTGGCGCTAATTAGACGATTTATTAGAACCATCAAGTTTGCTGTATATTTATTTGCTAATATTTCTACAAGATTGAATAAACGCCACCATCCACTATGTGACTCCGCATGGTAATTGTGTCTAAGATATCCGAGCTATAATTTACGTATTAAGGCTAAATGCGTATAAACTATACTCTTTTCAAAGCCATTTTCATTATACTGCAAGAAAAAAAATTTCCACAGCATAGTAGATTTAAATAGATAAGTAAATAAATAAATCAATGTTAATAATAAGTGTTAAATATCACCCAAACGTCCACATTCTGCTTTTATCATTCATCATTGTGAAGTTGTCTTTTGCTTTAGGCCCCTAAACTTCAGTGGTTTGGCACTACCCAAGCAAGCAAAAGAAGGGAGACTTTTAATGTGGCGTCTGTTCACTTTTTCCAGACCTCTTGCTGTGAGACTAGATGACTTGTGTTGGCAGCAAATACCAAAAACTATCACCAAGATGTGGCTCCAACCCAAGGAGTCTTTATCTGTGGAACTTCACAAAATAAACCAATTTTTTTTTTTAGCAAGACCTTTAATTAATAGAATGCTTGTAAATAAACTATATTAAATCTTTGAGCAACTAGAAATACTTTGCGGAGAATGACAACTTGCTACAAGATAACTCGCACTGTTTTATTCAGCGTGGGTTGATAAATAGAAGCAAGGTGTCAAAAAGTGAGCGGTGGAATGCATAAAGGAGATAATCAGGTGTATTATATGCTAATATTCCGCCTTAGGAGCTCCAAGGTTGGACCTACCATGCGTCTTCAGCTCAGGCGGACAACTTTATTAAAAAGACAAAACGTCATGGGGGCTGCAAGCGCTCCATGCATGTTTGCTTTCATCTAGAGCCCGTGAAAAGAGCGGGTAATAAATCAAGAAGACGTATGAAAGCAGATAGCGTAGCAACTGGGGACGCATTGAAGGAGTCTGATATCCAGATTCCCCTACAACACGTAGAGAAGCTGCGCCCCTCTTGTGTGTCAGCAGAACACAAATAGACATCAGAAGCTGATGGGGAATATTCAACATTGTGTGTAAAGGAATATGGGGACCAAGCCAATGACGCTGAGGGAAAAGGTTTGAGAGGGAGAAAGAAAGGGTTCCTTCAACTTTGAGGGTCAGCAAACTCATTTGCATCTTGCTTAACACAGCACCCAACTTTTAAATTGATACGTCAATCAAACGCAACGTCTCGTGTTACCATTTCAGACGTGGCGCCATGTCAGCGTTATCGTAGGGTGGGGTGCACACACACAATCACCTGGGAAACAGTCATTCCAACAAACAAAGGTAGTCCAGTTATTGCTAGCTGTCTGACTTTTAAAATAAGGGGGAAATATATGTACGTAGAAACCTGCAGTGCGTCATGAAAATATTTTTGAAGCCTCTGACGCTTCATTTCTCTCAGTCCATCCATTCTTTCAGTTTTCTGCCCATACAGTTCCTTTCAGTCTGTTGGGCTATCCACCCAAAATTCCCCATATCTAGAATGATCTCATCCAACAAGTGGCTTATTACTCCAACATGTCGTTGAGCCATTCTTGAAATATGTGCTAGACCATGTCAACTCCTCCTCCATTATGTTGAAGGGTTCAACAAAAGTCCTTCAATTGTTCCTTGTATCACTCGACAATATCCTCCAGTCTGGGAAAGTAGTTCTAATCCCATGATAACATCTTTCTGGCGTCTCTGGGCTCCTTGGTTGCCACCATGATAGACGCTAACAACCTTTTCCGACTCCAATCTTGGAGCAACACCATGGAGGGCTTGGCTGCAGGATGGTTAGCTCAAATATGATGCTGTCAGCCTCGTAGAGGATTAAAGGCGCGCGTAGATACATGATCATGAACTCTTCACACTAGATTGCACGGTACAGTGTATAAAAATCATACATTTATAGCGAAAGCATCATTTTGTACTAATTTAACAGAATTCCATACGAAATATTG